>NW_011887976.1:73725-76096 GCF_000806365.1 Fopius arisanus
GCATCTTCTAGGAGTTCTTTGTAATCATTTCGTTCCTGCTCAACCTCTTGTCGGTGTAATCGCTCAGTTTCTAGGTGGTGTCCCATTTCTTCAATTTTGTTGTGTAATTCGGCCACATTGTTGCGAAGATTATCGAAACGTCGAGGTAGTCGTTCCGCCGAGGAACTTAATTTAATGGTATTTCTGGGGCATAACAAAATTGTAGAGTCCATGCAAGTTCAACGATCGCATTAGAGTTTTATGATTAGACAGTTTTTATTGTGACTTTGTCGATAGATATTTTACCTTATATTGAATTTGACAATTCATAACAGCATCGCATTAATGGGAGATTCTCCACGAATCTGGCATTCATACGATTGTTGGTATGGAACTATTGTAAATATATTAGTAATAAGAATTGTTTAGGCTTAAATTTTTCTCTATTTCCTTCACCTTCTATTCCTTCCCATTACCTATGATGGAAGACGTCTACCACCTTCCCGCGGTTTCCATTGAGCAACATACCATAATGTTGGCCAAGAGTAGACACTTGATTAAAAAATGCATTTTTTTTGAGTATATCAAATTTGTAATTTTTTCAACAATTTTCTCGTCCTACGTTCTAGCATTTCATCGAAATCACAAGGCATAGCGTATGGCTCACCAGAGAAATAATGAGAAAATTTTCAGTAGTTTTACCCCAAAACCTTGAAAATTATCGGATATTTCCCGAGAATTTCGTTTCGTCGCGCTTCGCGCTCAGGATTTTTAACCTGCAAAACTTATCCTTCTCGTTGCTACGCAACGAAACTCTCGGGAAATATCCGATTAATTTTCAAGGTCGAGGGGGGCTTGACTGGATTTTTTTTTCATTCCAATTTCAAGCAATTAAATGTGTGGCATTTCATATGGTAACAGTAAAACGGTTTTATTAGGAAATCTCAATTTTCAATTTTTTTTCAATTTGTTGATCAATAATGTCCAAGGATTTTTCCAAATCTGCTCATGTCGAGGTAAAGTCTTTGAACTTGATTTTTTCTAATGACAGTTTTGGGGTTTGAAATGTGTACCAATTGCTTATTGGATATTGTCATTGCTTAGCAACAAACGAGGAAATATTCGAAAAATATCCCAAGTAAAACCGTTTTACTCGTACCACGTGACGGGAAATGCCAGCATTTGATTGGTTGAAATTAGGATGAAAGAAACCATCAGGAATATAATATAATATACAGGGTGTCCCAGAAGTACATGCTAATCCTTTACCAGCATGTACAGGGGGTGATTCTGAGCCGAAAAGTCCTTTTCCACTTTTGGATCAGAAGCACCCCCCCGGAGATATTGGGGTAAATAGGATAAACTTTGTTTCATATTCAAGAATAAAAATTATGGAGAAAAAAAATTTTTTTTCATCAATTGGATTAGAAGTTACCCTCCCTATTTCATAGTATTTTTTGGAATTAAATTATGTTGTTATGAAAATATAATGACTCAGAGTTTTTAATATTTTTTAACATTATTCGAAATTGAAAAATGAAATTTTTTCCATTTTTTATCAATTTTTTTTTCCTATCGTACATTTGAACGGCTGTAGGGGTTAAACGGTACAAAATAGTGATTAAGTGCTTAATATGTTTTTTATGGAAAATATTTTCCTCTTCAAACTATATTCGACCTTTTTTTAAATACGAGAGCCAATGACGATGCAGCGTTAAACGGCAGTACGTCCGTGTGGCTCCGACACATGCATGAGCGCCGCCCCTTCCAGGCAGCCGACGATGTGTGCGGAGCCACACGGACGTACTGTCGTTTAACGCTGCAGCGTTATTGGCTCTCCTATTTACCCCAATATCTCCGGGGGGGTGCTTCTGATCCAAAAGTGTAAAAAGACCTTTCGGCTCAGAATCACCCCCTGTCCATGCTGGTAAAGGATTAGCATGTACTTCTGGGACACCCTGTATAATAGAATCTTCCATAAATTACTGTAGCAAATTTTTATTTTTCACATTTAGAGTGGCACTATTTGGTAGGAAAATAATAATTACCGAAAACCAATACCTAAATATATTCTTGAGGGTTTTTCATTGTAAATTTTAATTTTTCTATTTTCTATTTAAAATTTGAAACTGAAAATTTGCCCCAATTCTGGCGGGTCAGCCATTTTTATGCGACTGGCACGCCACTCTAGGTGGCTGGCTGCAATATCATCACCACTGGGCCTTATTGGCACACAATTGTTGACTAATTGGGTAACCATTAGGACGAGAGGATTATCCCGACCCTTGTAATAGGCGGCCTCCCAACTACCTAAAGCAGGGCCCGGCAACCTGGGCTCATTAGGCTCACGCGGCTCCCAAGCTTCGTTAGTCAGAGCTGGGAGAGGGGCCTC
>NW_011887976.1:77170-96118 GCF_000806365.1 Fopius arisanus
CACGTGGCTGGCTGCAATATCGTCACTGCTGGGACTTATTCGCTCACAATGGTTGGCTAATTGGGTACCCATTAAAATATGAGGATTATCCCGACCCTAGTAATAGGCTGGCTCCCGACTACCTGAAGGTTGCCGGGCCCTGACCTAAAGGTTAGTGGGCCCTGGTATATATATAGCAGGCATGGGCAGCCTCCGGGTAGCCCGGAGCAGAGTTATAATCTCGAGTTAGGAATCCAATACAGTTTATAACTATACCAATTATAAGGATCCTAGTACGATTATTGTGAGGACAGTAGTGGAGGGAGGCTCACAGTTGCAGTATTGGTGAGCGCCTTGTGATGCGTCTGCCATATGGTAAAGTACTAGCCGCCGCAATTAATAAACCTGGACACAAATATTTATGAATATGATGGTCTGACAAGTATAATAAAATTTATGGATAAAAATATCACAATTAAAAGGTGAGTTTCATCCGGCTATTTTTTTCTCATTAACGAATAACGTGGACAATTCTGAAAGATCGCCGGCGTTATTCAGAAAATTTTCCCACATATGATCATAAAATTTCCTTCTGAAGAAATGCTTTTTATTGCACAAAAGAGGAAAGGAACCATGAAACAAACTAACAGTATTTTCGGTTGTATTCCGTTAAGAAATGCCATAGCAATAATTTTAATTCTGACGATTTATAACAGGACCCGGCAACGTTCTGGTGGCTGGGAGTTATCCTATTACTGGGATCGGAATAATTTCCAAATTATAATCGTCATCCAATTGGCCAACCATTGTCTGCAAATAGGTTTCAGTGGTGCCGATATTCTTGATAACCACCTGAGGTGGTGAGTGGAACAAAAATGGCCGCTTTTCCAGAATTGGCACCAAATCGCATTTTTACATTCCACATACAAATGTGAAAAATATCAATCGGCAAAAGTTAATTTAAGAATATATTCCCAAAAATGCGATTACAGATTCTCATATTACATTTTCAAGGTTGCCAATGAAATTTACGAAGGAACAATGAATATTTGCATTCAAAAAATAAGAAAATGAATTGGCTCAGTATTGTTCCTGTGTGTTACCTTCTAACGGATCATTTCGATCTAATTACAGAATTTGCGAGTCGAAATTTGTAAAAAAAAAAATGAGAATCGAAAACATCAAAAAATTAGGTCATGTAAATAGTAGAAATATTCTATGATATTAGAACCATACTCCTGATACTGTGGCAGCAAATGAACTAAGCAATAAGAAATGCTATTCTGTTTAAGGACAATCAAGTAATTTTTTTTGTCAAGGGCTGCTATAAGTCTCACCCATGTCGAACTCGGTTTGTTTAGCAGAGAATTGTGGAAATTTACATTTGTTAAATGGGAATTTTCCAGAGTTCATCAGTGTAACGGTTGCTTTGGGCGTAGCCATATCATCTTTCGGCGAGAGCAATATTGCCTGCTTACAGACGTGAGGACAGGGTGACGCCTGGGATGGCCGGAAAAGTCAGTTTTTTCAAAATTACAGTTGAGAAAATTTTAAGCACCAAGTTTTTCAACTTTTTAATCCTGTCTAAGGGGCGTGTGAGCCCTGGTGGTTTCAGGCCATTGAGTCTTTCTCTGTACCAGGGACAAATGAGCATCGTCAGTAACCTTGTAAACCACTATCAAATTTGACCTTCGAAAAGGATGGAGCCAGGGCGGGATCGAGCCATAGTCACTCAGCATTAATGAGCTGAGCCTTCCGGCTTTCTCGGCCCTGTGCTCATCATCAACCTTTGGAATTCTTAACAAGGTGGTATTCAGTTTCTCCACCACGACTATTCATCTACTAATTATTTGCTTCAATCATTTAATTTAATTTATTGAACTGCTGAAAATATCATCTGGACACGAAATGATTCTTCCGGGAGATTCCTCTTAACGAAAGCATTAAAAAAAAAACTTCTAATATTGCTGTTGTTTTATTTCAATTCGACGGAAAGTTTAAAATTCCAGGCGGTTCAGCCTCATCCAGATCTCATCGTTCAACCGAGCTCATCTTATAAATCTATCCACGTTTCTCTTAACAGCGCAGCTGTAGCCTGTCAGTATTTCTCTTGCAAAAGCTGAAACGAGATTTTTCTCGTTTCTAGAGAAAACCCTAGGAAAGTCACTAGGCGAAATGAACGACATCTAACGCCGGCTGAAATAGCTGAGCGGAAGATGAGTGGAAACATCCGACGACGGACAATCAGGCCGCTCCGAATGTGAATTAAACCAATCACATAGTGGGGAGAAACGAGATAGGGTGAGACCATGCTTTGGAACACTGTAATGGCGCTGGCGATAGCTGTTTCCCGATTCGGAAATCCAGGGCTGACGTACAGGCGTTCCAACTGGGTGGTTCTGAAGGGCACCGTCGATTTTGACCAGGGACCAACGGCTAGGTGAAAGAACTACCGCCCCCGGGATCCCGTCGAGTTGATTGGTGGCTGTGGGGTAACGGATGGCCCACAGTCGCTGAGATGCTCAGACTAGGGGGAGAAGGCCCTGGTAGATTTCAGAGCATTTAGCGTTGAGTGCTGGTCTCGACCGGATGTTTTAGGAGCTCGGGATCAGTTGGTGGCAATAATCCCTGCTGGGATTATGAGGGGTACGTGGTTCCAAGGAATCTTGGAATAGCGAGAGAAGGGGACGCTTATGCGTCCCCGATCAGTGATGTGGTTTACTTTGAGGCTACGGACGAGAGTCCGAGGCTAGAGAGATCCATCTCTAGGGCGAAACCCATGGTGTTGGGGGGACTAAGGGCTGGGACGCCAGGTGTTTCCCGTCGGTCCGGTCGCATGCGCCGCCATGGGGAGTAGCTCTGGTTTTAATTCGCGATGAGATTGCTATTACCGAGCTCTCGAGTTGGGGTGGACGTTAGGTGAGTGAGAAAGGTCTCCAGACTTCTGTGTGGCATGTGTCTCGAGGAGTTCGGCACCCTGCGGGGTGAGAAGGATTCGCAGGTAATCTGTGTCGCGTCTGGGGTTGCGAGGGATGGTCACATCCCACCACGAGAGTGGCGGGGAATACGTCCACCGAAAAATATCGATGACGACGCCATAAGACGACGCGGCTCAAGTTCGTGATTGAAGTTACTCTTACGTTGGTGAACCTCGCCCACTCTACTGTGTCATGCTGATGCTGGCTCGGCATTGTGAGACCCGCCACCGAAGTCCGCGAAGTTGACGAAATTCCTTCGCGGCTGGTTTTTCGTCAGGTTTTCCAGAAAAACCTGGCTGGCACCAAAGCGTGAACCGATAGAGGCGGCAGCCAGAATAAATCGAGGAGTATCCCGGGGTGTTGACCCGGGAAAAATCCTCTTACAAAGCCTAACTATTACTGCTGACTGAATAAATATAATCTATATTAAATTGTGTCAGTCTCAAACTATTTGTGTGAGCCCTTCAAATCTCCACAATGGGTGACTCCGACGTGATCCGAGAGGATTACGACCACGCATACAGTTACCCTTTCATTCGTCACGTGCCATAACGCAAACGTTTAGCCTCGACATGGTTTTTGATCATTCACCAACGCGTGGTGGCGGTGCGGAGACACCAGAACAACTCGCCTTCCGGCAACAACAAGAACTACTACAACAGCAGCCAGCACCAGTGCAACAATAACAAATAGAGCAGCAATAGATGTAACAGCAGCAGCAATGGTTTCAGCAATTGCAGTAGAGCATGCCATGTCTCAACGCTGTGGCCGGAAATGAGGGTCAGGTCATTGCACCTCTTAAGCTACCCAAGTTTTGGAGGAGCGATGGAGAGCTGTGGTTTATCTACATTGAATCACAGTTCAGCAGCAGACACCTGAGAAGTGATAACTCAATGTATAATCTAGTAGCTGCAGCCCTGGGGCCAGTGTGCTTGAAAGAGGTGTCTGACATCACAAAAGCACCTCCAGTCACAGATAAGTACATCTTTCAAAAGACAAACCTCATCAAACGTTTCATCGCCTCGGTCGATCATGGCTTGCACATACTATCCACAGAGCTTGAGCTGAGTGACCAGAAACCCGGTCAATTCTTGAAGACAATGAGGGACCTGATGGTGAGAGAGCCTCTGAAGTGCTTCTTCACAGTAGGAGGGTAGCCCTGCTGTCTGACATTGTCTGCAAAATTCTCAAGGCTGTCCAGAGCAACAGTACACTCAACCAACTTGTTGAGGCTGCTGACAGTGCCATAGAGAACCAAACTAGTACCCACGTGATAGCAACACACCATCAGGCCCCAGCACCAGCTGTCCAGCTCAACACAGCCAACTCCCAAGTCATGGCAGCTGGTTATTACAATAATAACAACGCACCAGTACCCAGTACCGTCGAGCAAAGGTTGAGTGCACTGGAAAAGTGGAGTAGACTAGAGACTTTATCCCACAGTCTACACCAGTTGTCTTTCAAGCTGGGCAAGTTCAATGGTAGGGCACACTCTCGCTCATTTTTTCGTCCTACCACACCAATAGTACAGAGCCAGACTGGTCGTTGTTTCTATCACGAGCGATTTGAGAACAGAGTGATCGATGTCAACTCCCTCCCTCGTTCACCATCATCAATACCCAGTAGCAATCGGGAAACTAGAGTCGCTTGCCTCTGTTGAGGTGGCCAGCGGCAGCGCAGACGACAACAACAACGTCGCCACCAAAGAGTTTCGATGTCTAATCGACTCAGGACATCGTAATTGGAGCCATAGCTCTACTCAACCGTCAGACCTTAAATTATTCGCTGTTAACAAAAGTTATTAATACCTAAGGCCAGCAGCTAATTACTCTACATATTGAACTTCGTGGTGACTACACATGGAATTTCACCATCGCTGATGTTAAAGCACCCATCATCGGTGCACATCGCCTTACACATTTTGGCCTGGTCGTTGATTGTCGAAGAAAACGCCTCATCGACCTAGCATCTAACCTCTCAATAACGGGAGGCTCGGTGAAGCCAGCGTTTACAGTACCTCCCCAGTCACCAATAACAGCTAAGCTTATTCTCCAGCAATTGGCCAACTTCTCTCAAAGTTTGTGGCGGTCACGAAGCCTCCTGCAGCACCTAGACTGCAATTCAACAGCCCGGTAGCTCACCACATAGTTACCAGTGGTCCACCAATCGCTGAAAGACCTAGACGACTTGCTGGTAACAAGCTTCAAGCAGTTCGAGACGACATCCAGTCTCTGTTACATCATGGGGTAATTGGACCTTCTAGCAGCCAGTGGGCAAGCCCGATCCACATGGTGCCAAAGAGACTCGGTGACTGGGGCTGAACAGGGAACTATCGTGGCCTAAATCAACGCAAGTCCCTGATCGTTACCCCCTGCCCATCATCGAGGATGCTCTGCAGCGTTGCCACGGTTGCGAGATCTTCACAACATTTGATCTGGTACGTGCTTGTCGTCAAATCCCTGAGGCCCGAGGCTCAAGAAAACATCGCCAAGACGGCCATCACAACACATTTTCGCCTGTTCGACAACCTCCTGAGAGACGTTGATTTCGCACACTGCTATATCGATGACCTCATTGTGCTCTCTAATTCGCCTGAAGAGCATCTGCATCATCTAGAGATCATTTTTTAAATGCTACAAGACAATCACCTTAGCATCAACTCCAGTAAGTGCCAATTCCGTAAGGAGGAAGTAATTTATTTAATTCACAGAGTCAGTCACCAAGGTTTTACTCCACCTGAAGCTAAGGTACAAACCATAGTTGATTTTCGGAAGCCAGAGACAGTCAGTGAGCTTCGCAGGTTCCTCCGTATGTTCAACTACTACCGACGGTGTCTCCCACACGCTGCATATGCCCAAGCTATACTCAACGAGTTCACCAAAGACTCCAAGAAAAAAGACCAACGAAAAATTTCATGGACCCCTGAGTCAGAAGCTGCTTTTACTCAGTGTAAGGAGAAGATCGTCACAGCAGCTCACGTCAGCTTCCTATCGCCAATAGCACTACTTGCACTCTTAACTGACGCATCAGATTCTGCTATTGGAGCAGCCCTAGAGTAATTTGAACCTGGTGTTCGGAAGCCTCTTGGTGTTTTTTCTCGCAAACTCAATCCAACAGAGTCTCGATACAGCACATACACCTTAAATCGAAAGTAAGAGTGTTTCTTGCATTTTAAGAGAAATAATTCATCAGTTTCCGTGGTTGTGGACATTCTCAAAACTCTTCAACTTTGTTTACCAATTATAAGGGAGTGGGTGAACGTGGCAGACTAAGAAGTATTCATAATAGAACCAGAGACTACTCTCATTCTAGTGAAGAAAGACGATTGTGTCACTGAAAGATCCACACCTCTCAATAATCAAGGATTACACTCAACCACACTGCTCAAACGTGAATCTCAAAGAATTAGTCGCATTCTTTCAATTGTCAACTAATCGGCTATCAAAATCTATAAACAATTATCCGGGGATATTTATTTAATCGTCACTACCTTTTCATTAAATAAACTTTGTCATACATAAAATTCTAGATTCGAACCAACACTTCTAATTGTATTTGTAAAAGGTTAAGAATATAGAAGATTACTTTTGAGCACAAAATTTACTCGGAATCATTTGATTATTCCTAATCCCTAAATTCCGATTCCTCTTTCAATATTTTAAATTAACGACATAATCAAGGTAAGAATGAAAACCAAACCTAGCGTCGTTCAAATCAAACTTGAAATATGAAAATATTTAGCTTCATTCAACATTTCTAACTTAGCTTTTCCATATTTTTATATCAAAAGTTCTAGTTCTTGTTTTTCGTAAATAACTCTACTATACAATAGTTGTCCTCCGACGCTGACAACGTCTCCGGACATGACACATCGAAGATCATCCAGTCTACTGGGACACATTCACGGGTTGGGTTCGTCCATACATTTCAACCAGCCTCAGGAGACGAGCTTATGAAGTGGTGCACTCCCTCGCACACCCGAACACTCGAGTGAATGTTCACCAGTTGAAGTAAAACTGCATTTGACTAGGGCACTCTCTCCTCTCTTGGCACCGAGAGCTAAACGCCCAGACCGCTCTCACCGACGCTACCTCTCTCCTCTTCTCCGCAGGATCTAAGACCACGAGGTCGCTCTCTAGTCGTACCTCTGCTTCGTAGGATCGAGGACTCGAACATGTCGTTCTCTCGCTATACCTTTCCTCCACCGGACCGAGGACTCAGCTACGTGGGCTCTATAGTTGGTTTTCCCCTTTACAGGGTTAAAAACTACTTGTATCACCCTCGCTTCCTGCGTTCACACCATCGATCCAAGAAGTGTCTCTCTTAGACATAATTACTTGCTAGCCGTCCAGCTGGGTCTTAACTAGTCTGGCCGCTACAGTGTCTTTTATTCAGTGTAACCATGAGGTAGAGTGTCTGTTGAGTCAAGCAAAATAATTCTCTTATCATCATCATAGCTCAGTGCTCACTTGTTCTGTTTCAACGTGTAAACTTGATGCCTTCAACTCTGAAACAAATGCTGAGATTTGACTAGTTTCTTCTGCTGAAAGAGACAATTTTTATAGTCTTCAAAGGTAATTGTTCTCAATGTTGTGCCTTTCATACCTTGGTTCGTTTTTTCTCTCTCACATCTCCTAACACCATAAAAGTATAAAGCTTGGCACGCAGGCCGACAAAATCGGTTATAATTTTACTATTACATTCGTCATTCATTAAACCTATCCCTTTTTTACTCACTCTCGGTATTTGGTGAACATCTTCTGCTGGATAATCGGACGTCTCAAATTTCGAAATATCTCTTTTGATGAAGTCATAAATGTCGGGAACATTGAACTGATATAAAAGGCTGTCTGTATCTGTGTACATTAATTTAGATCGCTCTCCAAACTCACGTTTCATATAATTATAGTGTAAATCGTAGATGTAATTTTTGACAAGTCCAAGATGGCAAATCCAATGTAAATTCGTTTATTGAACCGCACTCGAACTCGTTTCAGGTCAATCATCGTCATATTATCATCGAAAATTAGACTGCTGTGGAAATTTGGTTGGGCAATGTGAGTTCTCGCGCCTTATCTTCCACAACACTTGGTAACCAATTTGACATCTCTGTGCTTTCTCATATTTTCCTTCGTTTTCCCAAACACCGCATTGTTCATTAATTTGAAAAAATTCTTTTCAAATTCATTTGTCTACTCTGTTCGCATCTCTGTATTTAAATCAATGTAGGGCTTGAGCCATGCTGCTTGGTTGAATTTTAAGATTCGATGAATCGCATACCAAGGCTCAGGTATTGCTTCAAATTTCGATAATGAATTATATGGTCTTTTTTATCATAGAGTGTTGTCATGAGCTTGGTATTCTTGCGATTCGGTGGAATAAAAGCCTCAGGAGATAGCGGCAAGTCCTTGTGTATATCATGCAGCTCTCTAGGATATTCGAAATCCACCTGCAAAATAAATCCAATCAGTGAATCATCAGGAACATTGAAGACATTGAATCCCTCGACATTTTTCCACTCAAATGCACCAAAAGGCAAGTACTGACTCATAGCTGCTCCGTATACATTGTTGACATCAAAGTACATGAGTACAAAGTACATATATCGATTATTGGCATGAGCGTAGCGATTTGTGCATTGCGCTACACTACCTCGGCTCCCTTTCTCAATAAATAAGAGCTTATTAGCCCCTGTAAAAAGTTTAATTTCCACTCTAGTGCATTTTAGCATTGCATCAGATGCCAGTCCAGGTGCTGTATAGTAGTGCAGTGGGTCGAGTTTGTAGACTGAGAAACAATTTTTCGGAAATTCTCAAAAATGTCAGCCAAGAGGAGAAAATCCGTTTTTAAGTAGAGATCGGAATATTCACCAAGTGTTGTGATATTAAATTTTTTCCAAACTTCCTGCGCATGAGCATAATTTTCCTCTGAAATTTCATGATTGTTTCGTGTAGAATAAAAAGCCGGCCTCGATGGTAAGTCTTCATCATTCCATTTATCCCAATCCATTGAACTCCTTCACCAAATCCAAAATTATAAAATGCGCATCATACCCCGAAAGATTATGAAAAATCACCGGTATCTCAAGTGAATTTTTGTGGTTTACACTGCATCCAACATGCGCAGCTTCACGATATTTACCTGTGAAGTGGTAATAATCTCGATATTTAATGTCTGTCAAAATGAATGGCCCCTCACATTTATAACAGACGTAGGCTGCTGAGAATTCCAGGGAGTGTGCGCACGCGAGCGGATCCATTGGTACAGTCGTTCTTAGTTTATCATTCACCATCACTCCGATTTTCTTGAGATTCGCGCTCTCACAAGACTTAGGAAATCTCTTCTATTTCTCTCTTCTCTTCCATTCGTACCATTACTAATTTCAAATATTGGAATTGTGTGAACCTCAGTAGTTATGTTTTAGGCCGACTCCACATCCAGAAATTCATCGACATATCAAGACAGCGCATGCATCAGTCTGCTATGCTTTGGCGAACGTGCGGGACTTAAAACATTGGTTTCAGTGTCATCGTCAACAGTTTAATCGTAGTGAGAGCAATGTTAATGAAATTTTTAATTAAAATCCAACATTTGTTCATTGACACAAATATATTGTTTTTTAACAAAAATGAAATAAATAAAATGATTTAAATAAAATGAAAAATAGACTCGAAAATTGAAAAAATCTTTGTGATGGTGACTTTTGTAAGCTCCCCATCACCATTCAATTGAAAAAATGATAATTTCATGTTATTATACTGGTTATGTTGTATCGTATCTTCTTTTTGCTCCATGGAATATTGACTCCACTTCGAAACAGTTCACCATGCATCCAAGAGGCTGAGTGTTTTATTTTGTGACCTTGGTCGGTGAATCAATGAGAAAATCCTTCCCGGCGAAGGCCCGATAACATCAATTATGTAATGTCTGGGAGAAAATCCGTTAATTTAATAGATTTTTACGGGAGGGCCTGGAATCATGCAATGAGGGGAGGGGAGAATGATTTACTAGGGGGGGGGGGGGGATTATTAAACACAAGATATATCTCACCATTTTTCGTCAGATGATCAAGATAAAACAGAAAGATGTAACATCTGAGGGCCTTGTATTGTTAAATATAGGAGAAGGGTGAGGCCAGTCAACTTGCAGCAATACGACTGAGATTATATAATGAGAAAAGGGGAGAAGCTACTCTGAAAAAAAGGGCAGAAGGTAGGGGGACCAATCCCGATAAATCATTAAGAAGTAGGGGGGCTCTGTAACACCTTAGTTACTACTAAACGAAATGACAGAAATAGAAAGAAATAAAACAGAATGTTATCGGAGGCTTACCGTTGGGGAAAATTAACATAATGGATAAATTCGTTGGGGCAGGGAATTAACAGGCGGCTACTGACGGTGATGTTTGCATTTTCTCCAACAAATCTCTCCAAGGCCACTTCAACACACGGGGCAGCTGCATCCCGAGTTCTGGCTACCCGTTGCCCGTTGCTCGTCGCCGATAATCGGGATCAATCGGGAATACTCGTCACTGAGTGCCCTTTTCTTCGTTACTAATCGAGGGGGCTTGTTTGAGGGATGTCTTTCTCTGTTCTGGGTCACGTGGTGTGCAATACGTCATGTGGGAGGGTTTTCACCTTCACGTGTGTCGGCGGCGGGGGGGAAGAATACTTAGGGATGGGTTGCCTAACAGTGGCGAAAAGGACTAATTTAAACTTACTATGACCTAGGAAAAAATAATGTGTATTAATTAGGGACAAAGGGAAGGGGGTGGGTAAAATTCTGCCACGTTACAGTTTATACAATGCGTACGTCCTCACCGGTAAACAGACACAGCTACTTGTGGAGTTTACCTCAGGTTTCGATCTCAATGTGACAATTTCGAGTTCAAAATGATTCCACACATTTGATTTATGAAAAATATTGACTTGTTTGTTATTAGTTTCAAACTGTAACAATTTTGAAAAAAATCTTCCCTCCATCAGCAAAATTTGTTTCAACGTGAAAATTGATTCTTGGAACGATTGTCAATTCTTAATAAAAACGGAATTTTCGGAGGTTCACGGAACCCCCCATCCATTAGCCCGCCTTCTGGCACCAAAACCCCAACAGAAAAAGAAACTCAAACATCAAAAATCAAAAATTAAATTGTTAGGCGCTAGGTCAATTTGTAACGGAATGACCGCCGTATCGAAATCGTTCTCCACTCTCAGCTTCAAATGCTGCAATAGCTCACACGTAGAGATTTAAAATAGTCGGCAGCTGAAAGGGGATGCAACTGGAATGGACGAAAAATAATAAATGAATAAAATAGTAAATTGTCGGGGAGAACATTTTTAATTAATAAAAAAAATCAGTCTCGATACAGAAATAAATGAATTCCCTGAAGGCCCGGATGGACGGAATTTTTTCGCGATTGGCGACTTTACGTCCTCCTACTCCGCGGACAAAACCTGCAGTGTGATCTCAAGCGATGCCTTGTCGGTAACTACGGCAATCGCTGGAAACCAGGGCAACATCGGACAGTGGGGCTTTGGAGGGCGCCGAATAATTTTTTCATTCTTTTTTTTTGTTCGATATGCCACTAAGGTGGAATGGAAGATTTATAGCTGGGAAGGGTGTTAAGGGGGCGGAACGGTTGGGGGGGGGAGATGTTCTTAAATGTGCAATGCACTTTTTTCCACTCTCACGAACCCTCTTCTGAGATGGTCGACTGGGTAAAAAAAAAGTCTTTACGGGGGTGGAAAAATCAACTCACGGAGTGATTCTGGCTCGATCTGTACTTATAAATGTCGAACTTTTTTTTTCCACCCTCCCTAATACATTTCCAGGATGGCCGACGGGGTAAAAAAAAAGTCTTTACAGGGGTGGGTAAATCGACTCAGGGGGTGATTCTGAGTCGAGCTGTACCTATAATTTTTGACCTTTGTTTTCCACCCTCACTAACCCTCCTTCAAGATGGCCGATGAGGTAAAAGAAAAGTCTTTTTAGGGGTGGGGATCTCGACTGAGGGGGTGATTCTCAGTCGATCTGTACCTATAATTTTTGACGTTTGTTTTCCACCCTCACTAACCCTCCTTCAAGATGCCCGATGGGGTAAAAAAAAGTGTTAAAAGGGGTGGGTAAATCGACTCAGCGGGTGATTCTGAGTCGAGCTGTACCTATAATTTTTGACCTTTGTTTTCCACCCTCACTAACCCTCCTTCAAGATGCCCGATGGGGTAAAAAAAAGTGTTTAAAGGGGTGGGTAAATCGACTTAGCGGGTGATTCTGAGTCGAACTGTACCTATAATTTTTGACCTTTGTTTTCCACCCTCACTAATCCTCTTTCAAGGTGGCCGATGGGGTTAAAAAAATGTCTTTACAGGGTTGGGTAAATCGACTCAGGGGGTGATTCTGAGTCGATCTGTATCGATAATTTTTTACCTTTCTTTTTCACCCTCACTAACCCTTCTTCAAAATGGCCGATGGGGTAAAAACAAAGTCTTTACAGGGGTGGGTAAATCCACTCAGAGGGTGATTATGAGTCGATCTGTACCTATAAATTTTGACTTTTTCGCACTCTCACTAATACATTTCCGAGATGTGTAACGAAACTTTGGCTCAATATTATTGTTTAAATCATTCCCCGGACTGCCTTGGCCCTCTAGTCTCTCAGGATCGATTTCTGGGAATAAATTTAAAGCGCCAGCTCGTTCAACAATACTAATTTGCTTCCGGTTTTCCTGTCTCTTGATAACCTTACCTGTTTTCCAGATTCGAGTGTTCAAATTGTCAGTCGTTATACTGCAGTCAATCGGTCCACCAGAATGGCTTCTTCGTACCAATCGTGGGTTGGATCCTGTCCGTATTGTCGCGACTCTGACCCCAATGAATTTACTCCCAGATACTTGCGCGAGGATTGCTCATTCGCTCGCCAATTATTGCTCGATTTTTCAATTAATTTTATTAATTAGCTTCATAGAAACAAATTCCTCAGAAATGGCCTATTCATGTAGCCGTGAGCGCATCATTGGAATTATCGTCTCTAATATCAATTTTATTAACACAAAAGTTCCCAGTACAATTCTCAATTCGTCCTTCGCGTAAAATCCCATTAACATTAATTTAGCACAAATTATCATTTCTCGACAGTTCATTACGAAATTTTGTTAATAATCTTTATTTTATCCCTTTTTCTTCTTTCTCGATCCCAATTATCCGAATTACAATAAATTTTAAATAACACTATACGACGTGCTCCATCGGTATCCAACCCACAAATCGTACTCTTTCTTACCGACCGTCGTAATCAGTACGTCTCGAGATTTAAACTTAAGGGCGGTGAGATAACCGGGTCGGAGAACGGGCAATGCCAATTCCCTTCTTCGGAATCCCTACCAGAGAGAGAGAATACCCTACCCCAAGAGAAATTTCCCCTGTCGCGGATAATTCGCCCCTTCCCCCGCGTGACTCGACCACAACTGTTATTAACTGTTGCTTACTATTGACTCTACCACGACAGAACTTAATCGTCGCTAAATGACACGGGACTCTACCACGACAGAACTTAATCGTCGCTCGCAATGACTCGACCATAACACTCGGTGTGCTACTTGTAATTTTTACCTTTTCGCCGGAGCGGTCTGGTAACCAGGTATTTTTAATAATTAGACTAGGCCAGCGCTCTCCCCATAATACCTCTCCGTAGGCCTTTGCCTTGCGAACGCCCTGCGACGTCTAGCGGCATCAGCGGAACTACATTTTTAAATACTTCGCCGGGAACGCCTGACATCGGTTCTGCCATTCCTCTTATTCCCCCCTTATTCTCTTCACAACTAGGTTATAATTAATAATTTCAGTATTATCAACAAAATGTATATTTTCAATATGAGTTTCCTCATAGATGGCCGATGGAGTAAAAAAAAAGTGTTTACAGGGGTGGGTAAATCGACTCAGGGGGTGATTCTGAGTCGATCTGTACCTATAAATTTTGACCTTTGTTTTCCACCCTCACTAACCCTCCTTCAAGATGGCCGATAGGGTAAAAAAAAAGTTTTTACAGGGGTGGGTAAATCGACTCAGCGGGTGATTCTGAGTCGATCTGTACCTATTATTTTTGACCTTTGTTTTCCACCCTCACTAACCCTCCTTCAAAATGGCCGATGGAGTAAAAAAAAAGTCTTTACAGGGGTGGGTAAATCGACAGCTCCGTGAAGTTGGCACGCGACCTTGCTGAAATCGAATGAAAATTGGAAGCTTGGTAGACTACCAAGTATCAGGCATAGTAGTACCAATTTGTTTGTTTGTAGTTGAAGAAAACGCCGGATATCCGTTTTTGAAATCCCGTTAGCAACTGTATCATAGTTATATCCGAAATGATAATTGGTTCTAATGGGCAATCGTTTATAGTTGATTGTAGTTTTCTTACTTCCTCGCTCTGAATAAAAACACACCTTCAATCAATTTTGGAAGTGCAACCAGGAATTGATTGATAGCCATAGCGAAAATTCCATCGTTTATCTATATACAATCATTTGTAGTTGATTGTAGTTTTCAAAGTCTTTCGACCCGAATTTGAATAACCCTTTAATAGACTTTTGAAGCCCACCAAGAAAGTGATCGGCAGCTATATCCAAAATGACAGTGCTTTCCTATCCAGAACGGTTAGTAGTTGATTGTAGTACTGACATGTTTTTGTGGCAATGAATACAAAAAAATCGAGATTATTAAAGGAGATATAAAATAACAGATACCAATCATAAGCCACTTACACATTTTGTAGTGGCCGAATATAGACCAACCCAATAATCGATGAACAGAACAAGGATGAATATCGTCAAGATTACGTTAGGGCATTTAAGTAGATTATTTCGTACCATGACAATGGAAATATTTATTTTTTGGAGCCAGTCTCACATTCACCTCGTTGATAAGATGTAATGAAATTTTGAAGTTTGGAAAATTCTGAGCTGCAATTTATAATAGTGTCAATTTTTTCGTGTGTAGTAAAAAAATATTGTCCGAATCTATTTTGTTTAGAACCAACCAGAAGCTACATAACAGTTCCTACTAAAATCGGGACGGATTCTCATCCGCAATCATTTGTAGTTCATCGCAGTCTCCACAGTTTTTGTGTCCAAATTCAAATGAGCTTTCAAACACTTTTTAAAGGCCAACGAGGAAATGATCGCTTGCTCGAGTCTATATGAGAATGTATTACTGTCTACAATTATTTGTAGTTCATTGTAGTATACAGATATTTTCAGCGCAATCAGCCCAAGAAGCATAGGGAATTTAATATGATCAGATTTGACCCTTCAGGATAGTATAATTCGGTTGCTTTTTTTTATAGTGGTGGGATGATTGTGCGAACAGAGATTAATATGGCCACGATTGAGTTGTGACATTCAAATAGCTCATAGCGTATCGTGAAAACAGCAATAGTTAAATTTTGGAGCCAGTCCCACAGTAACTCCGTGATACAAAGCAATGAAAATTTGGAACTCTGCTGATTATGAGCTGCAATGCATAGTAGTGTCAATTGTTTTGTTCGTAGTGCGAAAATATAGTTCCAATATGGATTTGTTACAAATTATTTGGAACTACATACCAATTGCAGCCCAAGTCGGAATGGATTCTCATCTGCCGTCGTTTGTAGTTGATTGTAGTTCCCACAAATTTTCGGTCCAAATTCAAATGAGCTTTTAAACACTTCATAGAGCCCAACGAGGAAATGATCCATTGCTCGAATCAATATGGCACTGTATTCCTGTCTACAATTATTTGTAGTTGATTGTAGTATTCACATATTTTCATTGCAATGAAGCCAAGAAGTAAAATCAATTTAATTTGATCAGATTTTTCCTGTCAGGAGAGTATAATTCACTTGCTGTTTTTTGGAGTGGTGGGACGATTGAGAGAATAATGATCGTTAGACAGAACAGAGATTAATATGGCCACGGTTGAGTTAGGACATGCAAATAGCTGCTTACCGTGAAAACGGAAATAGTTACGTTTTGGAGCCAGTCCTACTGTAACCCTGTGATAGAACGGAATAAAAATTTCGAACTGGTAAATTATGAGCTCGACTCGAGAATAGTTCCTTTTTCTTTTACTGTTGATATGAATCAACCGGACAGTCTTTCATAAAAAATAGTTGGGATCTATTTCGTACTAAGTTCTATAGGTAAATTGACGTCATAAACATTATTTTTAATGACCAATTCTGTATTTTAAACATATTTATTATAACTACACTACTACATCAATCTTCAATTCCGCCGTTCCACAGCTTGTTAGGATGTAGTTTGGATGTAGAACAGCAAATGAATCGATTTTGGCATTTCAAGTTCTTTTTTTTTAAGTTTATGGGGCTTCGAGCTTGGAGTCAATCCATCATGAACTTGCCAGCCGTGCAATCTCACATGGTTTCGTAAAATGAGTGCTCTATAGTGTTTCGCACGATCCGTGTCAGCACCTCCTTGATGTTCAATAACTGCAACTAATCGGTATGAGTTGGTACCGAAAGTTAAATGAGCGGGAATTTCCGTTACCGAAAATTTCTTCTTATAATCTTCTAAATAGCCATTTCTCTCCGCAAGAGCCTTCCACTCTAATGCCTCGATGTCAATGAATAGATGAGACCCAGAACTAAACACATTTGATTTCTCTTTGAAACATGTTTTGCAAGTTTGAATAGTTTGAGAATGGAAATAAATATCAAGAGATTTTTGTAGACCCTTCAAACCGTTTTTATATAACGGACTGAGTTCCAATCCTAATACTACTCTCGACTGAGTATTCTCGTGACCGCAGTTGTTGCAAACGTTTGATGATGTGATAGAGGGCTCCCTTTTTAATAGTTCTTCAACAATATTACCAATATTGGATTCACAGTCAACGATGTTACCAACAGGTGTCACCAATGCCAGCATTAATTCAGCTCGTATTGTATAAACTTCTTGTGTTCGCCCGCTCCTCGACAAAGTATTGACTATATCGAACGTCTTGGCATTGGACTGATTAACGTATTCTCCATAGGTAGTCCAGTTAACATATCCAGCTCGGATTGAATGAACGACTGCATCAATAGTACATGTATTTTCAAATTTGAGTAGTCCTCTAGAAGTCTTAATAAGCGATAGGTAATTTCCATTGACTAATAGGGGTAGGTTTTTAGCCAACCTCGGTGGCTCATGAAGATTTTCAATATCAGGAGAGCATTGTATGTAGATGCCATCCTGTTTCTCTTTGGAGATGAGTCCTCCCCAACCATCTACTTCATTCAAGTAGGAATTTTCTCTATTTGAAATATCCTGTAGGACCTGTAACGAATTTTTTTCAGCATCATTAATCTGTTTAGGAAAACATGCAACACTTTCAGCAGGAAACTCTAAGGGACTTGACGAGGGTACATTACGGAAACATTCCGAAAGATTAATTCTTCTTCTTTTCACTGGTGGATGAACGAGAAATGTAGTTGCCGCAGAAGCTTCGGTTCGTGCAAAATCAGAAGAGTTATCACAACGGACGGACGCAAGCGGCCGCGGTGGCGCTAGTAATTGAAGCTCAGGTATACTCTGTTTGTTATACGCATGCGCTTCTGATATTGGTTATGCGCATGCCCATATGAAAAATTCCCATGATCGACATATCGAAAATAGTTACAATCGATTATCTCCATGAAATCCGCCATGTTCGATTAATGGCCCATCTCTCTTTTTATATAGGATAATAGCCTTTGTGTTCGGTTTTCAATCGAATTTTTCTAACACTCAGGCACTTATACGACTACCGCCGCATACTTGGCGCACTAATGAAGGTGAATCATTAATTAACCTATCAAATAATTTGGAAACAATTAGGGGAAATTTAGGGAGAGGGTTTCATAATTTGGGGAGATCTCGTTGATTAATTATTCATTTTTCAAAACTAAAGCGTATAGTTAGCGAAAACTTCTTATTTTTTATTTTTCTGGATTGGGAATTATGTAGAATGATTTGGGGAATCGATTTCTGTAGATCTCATAATTTGGGAATTGATAAACAGTTGATAATTAATGAATTAAATAATTAAATCAATTTCCAGCCCTGCGCGTGCGCGCATGCGTACCCGTTCCATCACTCGTCATCGGGCGCCCTAATTAATGGTGCGAAGGATGGATGCATGCGGGCATGCGCTGGACCGAAAATTGATTTAATTTTTTAATTTATTAATTATCAACTCTTTATCAATTACCCAATTATGAAATCTTCAGAAATCGATTCCCCAAATGATCCTACGTGAGTCCCAATTTAGAAAAATAAAAAATAAGAAATTTTCGCTAACCACACGCTTTACTTAAAAAAATCAATAATTAATTAACGAGAGGAAGTCACTAGTAATAGAAAGCGACATCTTAAACCGACTGAGAGAGCCGAGCGAGAGATGAATCGGGCATCGGACGACGGCCAATCAGGCCGCTCCGAAAGTGAGGGAGAGCAATCATCTAGTGGGAAGAAACGTGGTAGGGTAGACGATGATTCGGAACACTATGGTGACGCTAACGATGGCTAACCGATTTCGGAAATCCACCCAGCTGTGTTAGGGAGCCCAGGGCCGACGTACAGGCGTTCCAACTGGGTGGTTCTGAAGGGCGCCGTCGATTTAGACCAGGGTCCAACGGCTGGGTGAAAGGAGTAGCATCCCCCTGATCCCGTCGAGCTGATTGGTGGCTGTGGACTGAGTCGATTCCCCTAGGCCCGATCGCACGTGCCTGCGTGAGAAGTAGCTCTGGTTTTGGCTCGCGATGAGATTGCTATTACTAAGCATCCTCGAATTGGGGTGGACATTAGGTGGGTGAGAAAGGGTTCCGGATGTCAATGTCGCACGTGCCTTGAGATGTTTAGCGACCTGCGGCGTGAGAAGGATTCGCAGGTAATCTGTGTCTCGTTCCGGGTCGAGCCACCGTGGAGGAGAATGGAAGACAGGTGAGGGGTGGACAGATCCCTCCGCAAAAGACGGGTGGGGG
>NW_011887976.1:96178-98555 GCF_000806365.1 Fopius arisanus
GTCGGTAACCGGAGTTACTCAGACGTTGGTGAATCTCGCCCACTCTACCGTGTCATGCTGATGCTGGCTCAGCATTGTGAGGCCGCCACCGAAAGTCCGCGGAGTCGACCAACTCCTTCGCGGCTGGTTTTCGTCAGATTTTCCCTAAAAACCTGGCTGGCGCCCGATCGTCAACGATAGAGACGACAGCCTGAATAGTTTCGAGGATTTACCTCGGGATGTTGACCCGGGAAAATCCTCTTACACGTTAATTAATGATTCCCATTAATGAGTGCGCCAAGTATACGGCGGTTATACTACTACGAAGACTCATCAGAAATCTCGCTTGACACGCTCTCTCATTCCCATCTAATTCATGCGTCTTGATGGACTCATCCGGATGATTTATGACCTTTCACCCTTGACACCGGAGGCGCCACGTAACGGATAATACACATCGGCCTGCTCTAATTTCCCTGATTTGGAGCATGTGACCCCTAATTAAGGGCATCTGCCACCTCGTGGGCCGCTCTCATTCGCACACCGAAGTTCGCACGCATAACATAAAGAAATTTTTTTAATTTCAAGGTACTTGAGCAATTTTGAGACATGGCGACCTTTACCGAACATTGTCATAATTTCCTTTCGCTTTTGCCCTGCCCGTAATTAATTGGCCTCCTCATTAAGTTTGTTCTGCTCCTAATTAAGTTTTTGTTCAGTTCTTAATTAAATTTTATGATATTGTTTTGATCATCTCAATGATTCACGACAGTAGTCGTTAAATAAATTGACGATATTTGACCAACGGCAAGCTAGTGAAAAGTATCTTGATCCACTCGATGTCCTTCTGAAATTTAATTCTCTAGCATCTCCTCCATCTCTCAAGAATATTTCCAGAATCAGATCACGCTCCAAACACTGACAAATCTGACTAGGGATAGATATTCGCCGAGATTAGTTGATGAAACGAAAGATAGTGCTGAGATGAATTTATTACCACGAAACCACCGCCTTCGTCGCATGTTTTGGAGATCAACATAAGCATCTTGGGTCAGGACATATAGAATGTATTCTTTCAGAGACTTGTGCCCCAGTTTCACAAGGTTTTGAAGGCGCCATTTCATTGTTTGAGTGTCGAATCTTTACCTGTCAGTCATCGTGTCAATGGTTTTGTTAAAGATGTTATTCATGTTTAATGCGAGCCTGATAATTTCGTTGATACCAGGGTAAGTTTTGATGTTAATGCATTTATCGGGGATTCACAGGTAGATAGTAAGATGGAAAGTCAAAACTTCGTTTCCCATGTTTTCTTGGAACATAGAGAGCAATGGTTGAATAGTCCACGAGAGAACTATGATAATTCCTGTTGCTTTACTGTTTTTTTATATTCCGTAGAACTTTAGGAATTATTGAAAATGGTGGAAAGGCATACCAGAATGCAGAGGATCACGATAAAATGGAAGCTATGGGGTCATATGGATCGGGGTTGCAGCCCCACTCACAAAATATCTTACATTTTGCGGTAATTCTAGATGAGTAACACTTCTATGGGCTTTTAACGGTCATAAATTTGCAAAAAATTACATTAATTGTCTTTTATTTTGTCAACGTTTCGAACACTATATGTGTTCCTCATCAGGGCAATATTTATGTCTGTTAAAAAATAAAAATACAAAAACCAATTTAGTCGTACAGACAGCTATTGCAAATAATTAATCTAAAAACAAAGATGTTTTATCAACACAAATTAATGAGTTGTCCAAGAAATACCAGGTACCAATAATTATAACCTGCAAGAAAAATATAAAAAATGGGTCTCATTTTCATGTATTCCAATTTCTAATTCTAATGGGAATTATCCATAACATAAAAGAAACACCGATCGGATGTGATTAAAATTAAAGAGAAAGAATTGTGCAGATCCATCAAATTAATGTTTTTGAAAAAATGATCTAATCATAAATAATGAATTACTTTTTGTTATTCGTGCGGAACAGGAAGAAACTTACATAAATTATCACTAGAATAAGTCATCAAACACTAATGGCGCCACCTTATATTTTTCCCTATAAGACTACAATGATTAGAACAAATCGGTCATTATAAAGATTAATCAGTCTATCATAAGAATTACCTGCGTTTTACCATTATTTATTAAGTTTACAGTGCTATTGTTGAATATTTTCATGTAAAACATCTCTAAAATATCTATTCGACCTTTTTTTTCCACCCTCACTAACCCTCCCTCAAAATGACCGATGGGATAAAAAAAAATGTCTCCACAGGGATGGGTAAATCGACTCAGGGGGTGATTCTGAATCGATCTGTACCTATAAATTTCGACCTTTTTTTTTCACCCTCACTAACCCTCCCTCAAAATGAACGATGGGATAAAAAA
>NW_011887977.1:0-3207 GCF_000806365.1 Fopius arisanus
CCCCGCCCCGCACCCCCCCGCAGATCCCTATGTCCAGAACCGGCCTTGTTTATCTACTATTCAGGGATTAGGAATATAATAAGGAAAATAAGGAAGTTAATTAGGAAATAATTAGGAATAATCAAATGATTCCGAGTAAATTTTGTGCTCAAATGTAATCTTCGATATGCTTAACCTTTTACAAATGCAATTAAAAGGGTTGGTTCGAATCTAGAATTTTATGTCTGACAAAGTTTATTTAATGAAAAGGTAGTGACGATTACATAAATATCCCCGAATAATTCTTTATAGATTTTGATAGACGATTAGTTGGCAATTGAAAGGATGAGACTAATTCTTTGAAAATCACGGTTGAGGAGGGTGGTTGAGTGTAATCCTCAATTATTGACAGGTGTGGATCCTTCAGTGACACAATCGTCTTTCTTCACCAGAATAAGAGTAGTCTCTGATCCTATTATGAATACTTCTTAGTCTGCCACGTTCACCGACTCGCTTATAATTAATAAACAAATTTGAAGAATTTGAGAATGTCCACAACCACGGAAACTGATGAATTAGTCCTCTTAAAATGCAAGAAACACTCCTACTTTTGATTCAAGGATGCAGTATCCCTGTACACTTTCGTCCGTTATAGCTATTTACTATTATTCAATAGTTTACCACGCACTATATCGACTTGTTTGCAAATTATAGTATGGGAGGCCCGAAAATGACAGATCGATTCAGGAAAGGAAATTTCCACCAAGTCAAATTATCGCGCCGACGGTTGCTTCTAGACTGGCTCATTTTCTTGGTTTTGAGGAGCGGATCGGTTCATGTTTATTACACGACTGCCTTTTAATTGGTAGAAATTATGGCGTGGTTTTCCCGCTTCTGATTCTCAAAGGGAACTGAACTGTCAATTCAGCAATTTTGATAGCAAGTGATTTCGCGCGTGAGGTTCGTTGGCCTGGCATATGTCATATGTCATGATCATTTTGTATTTTTATTTCCGTGATGGTGAAATTGAACTGATTTATCGAAAGTAGAATTTAGTATTTAATGAAGGTATTTGCAGTGGTTAATATTAATAAAAAATGCAGGAAAAACTATTTATTGTTTTTGGATATCGCAGCCCCCGCTCAGAATCATTATTGCACTTAATTGGAATTGATTTTGCGGAGTGTCGGCGGTTTTGCGTGATTAGGGTTTTTCTAGTTTAATGGTTGAACAAATATTCTATTTGTACTACTGAATAAACTTCATTATTATTATTATATTCTTTTCGAATTTTATTCGGGCACTGGGTGTCGTTTTCCTTGTTCAATTCGGTCGTGGAATGCGGTCAAATTTCTGCAAGCTTGGAAACATCGTCAAAGTCAGTTGGTTTCTGTCACAGTTTTTGGTTCTCTTTATTCAGTTTTAATTGTATCTTCCTTCGTGGTAGAAGTTTTATTATGTCTTCCAAAGCCCATCGTATTCGAAATGCTTCCCGGGAGTTGAGAATCCTGTTGTCGCGCTGGGATCAGCCCGGATCTGATGGTGTGAAAGTGTCTCCTGGTCTTTTGCCTTATGTTGATATGGTTTTGGGGAAGAATCCTGATTTTGTTGGATTGATAAATTGTAACGTGACATTTTCCCGGGAGACAGAAAAAAGCCCATTACCTTCGCCCTACTTCCCCTGAGCCTAATAAAACCGGCTAAAATTTATCCTTATGGGCGCCAGGTAATTTTTAACCGGAATTACCAAACCGGAAAATTCTGTAAACCTAAACTTAACTTAACTAACCTCGAAATTCATTGTGTCGAAAATCGTACCTCAAACTCCTAAAGCTCTAACTCAAAAATATACTCTAAAATCAAAAAGGAAACCTGAGGGGAACGGAAAGGATAATTAGGCTTTTGGGGAAAGGTGACGATCCTGGGGTCGCTCACTATGCCAGTTGTGGAGAGAGGGGTGGATCGTAGATGGTTATGCATGTTACTGCAAAAATCGGGAAAAATACCAAAAATAAAAAAATGGAAACGGGAGGCGAGAAATAAATTAATGCAACCAAACATTGTCCTTACGTGTTCCGCTATTCATGTCAAAATTCGGTGCAATAATAATAAATGATAAACAATTGTATTATACCAATCTGCTTCCGAATCGCATTAGCCATTTTTAACTTCCTCTAAATATTACGTTCCAGCCAAAAATCTCCAAATCCAAATTTAATTCTCCTTTTCAATTATCGCGAAATAGGTATTTTTAACAAAAATCCAAATAAAACTTCAACTGCCTCCTTACATCGCCGCGAAAATAAATTATTTAACAAATACCGAATACATCGCTGAACATCCCACACTAGTATCCAGTAATCTCATCGGAATGCGGCCTCAAGGATTATCGATTGGCGATAATCCGAGGAATAACCGAAATATTCTTTGCGCCCGGGAAATCGATAATTTCCCGGAATCGGACCCTCAACGAGTGAGCGCGAGCGAAAGAGAGAGAGAGAGAGAGATAGAGACGCACTATGCCTCGCTGCTCGGTTAGCAGCGAGGAGAAATCCCCAAAAAAAATCTAACTTCCATTAAAATTCCATAACTCGGAATCCGCTCAGCAGATTCCGGAAAACCCTGCACCATCTGGTTCGGGACATTATTCCCCACAATCCCACAAAAAAGTAGGCGTAAGGGTGCATAATTAGTCCCGTTAACGTAATTAATAACCACACGGAAATTTTACGCGCGATTCCCACCTGTTGCTCGTAGCCACTCGTTAGCGGCCTCGATTGCGCCACTAGGGAGAACCACGGGCCTTGTTCGTCGGCCGTGGACAAATTCACGCACAATTCACATACAAATACCCTCGAAAGCTAACAATTTACACTAATGACCTCCCAACCGCACTGAGGGATAATACAGGCCGAAATCATTCGGAAAAACCCTCCACAACTTCTTCAAAATCACCCGAAATTTGGGGGAAACAACCGACGCCATTTTCCAGGGCTCGGAAAAATCTCTGACCGCCAATAATTTATTGGGGAGACGCCAAAAAGGGGAAAAATCTTTAATTAAGGCCGTAAAAACTCACGGTAGATTTTCTCGCTGCCGTCCTCTTTCTCTTCAGGACCATCCTGGCTGCAGCTGATTGTCCTGGTGTTCTCGGGATGGTGCACTATCACGTCTCACTACTCACTATTCTTTTTCTCCCGTGTGGATGTTTCCGCGGTTAAGGGGGGG
>NW_011887977.1:3242-10745 GCF_000806365.1 Fopius arisanus
GTTTCATTATCATATTATTTAGTGACATTTCAAATATGTTTTCGAATTTCGAGACCACAAAATGTCGAAAATCGACGAAGTTGCAGCCACTTGAAGTAGGCACTCAACGGAATTCCGCCCATTGCGGTGTCCCGGATATAAGATCGTAGAATCATCTGAAACACATGGGACAAAAATAAATTAGTTCTTTAGAAGTATATCTCCCAGCCAACGTTGCCCTTCTAAAAGAAAATTTTTTTTTCATTTTTTCAACGGTCGGTGAAGGTAAAAGTACGTTTTTAGCCCTCAAAATGCGCCATTTTTTGGCTGTAAAATCGAATAAAAGCAAAAAATAAATAAAATGGGACCGTTGGCTGGGAGTCAATTCTATGTTGCACAAGTGTGCAAAATTTCAATATGATCGGTGCATAACTTTTTGAGTTATCGTGGACACCCACTTCAAAAAAGGCGTTTCGAGAAAAACGCGTTCAAAGTTTTGGGCAAGAAAATTGAAACGATATAAATTGTTTCTTCGCACTTACACAGAGTCGTCGATGCCAGCACTATAAAGCAGTGTTCCTGCTGCATTTGCCAGGTCTTCAGCATCTTTTTCCTTTATTCTTCTCAAAATTCTCGCCTCTTTTGTCTGAAGGGAAGCCTTTTCCTCACCTTTCAGAATTCGAAATTCGTCAAATCTTTTCACATATTCGTGAGCACTTGGTCCGGTGGTGACTTCCATCTCTTGAAGAAATGCAAGTAAAGCAATATATCCTTCATTGAAAGTGCAGGCAGCTGCATTTGCTGCAATTTCTATTATTGTAGGGCTGCTGGCTAGAATTTTTGGACTAATTCTCCATATAAGTTGATTCAAATTTTCATTATTATGACTTTTATTTAAAACTTTTAAATTTAAGTTCAAAATGAAAAGCGCGGCCACTAAATACGACCGTTCGCACCAGGGTCGAGAACACAATTGACCTAACCGACCCCGAAAATCTGCCCGACCACCTGCTCGACGCGCTCAACGGTTTTCGATGGGGCTCGATGTTTGACGTCATAGCTCAGTCTCTCATTCTCCGAATGAGCTGAAATTTTGAGACAACATTCTTCAATGGTTGTACATTCGATTTAACAAATAAAAAAAAAATCATTTTTAAAAAAATTTTATCCCATACCCCGGTGGTCAGTGTCGCGTTGCGCTGACCCCCTAATCACGCCTACCAATCGATCGGGTGTCGATTGGTGGATCCCTCTACCTTGTTCTGGGTCAAGCCCTTCTCGGGAGAATTAATTCAAATTTGAATTAATTCCCCATCCCTAAAATTTCCTTATTGCCCTCATTTCCTTTTCCGGATCGGTTCTCCGGGATTCTCGTGACTAAAAGACCCTTATTCCTAAATCTTAAATCTAGTTTTATTTTCCTAACCCTTAATTAATTTGGCAATCCGCCGGGATAACGAGTGATTTTATCCCGAGCGGCCTTCCACCCGTATGCAGTCTTGGCAATTCGTAGGGGTTGCTAATATTTTTACCCCGTACGGCCTTCCACCCGTACCAATTAATCCCTTAAACCCCTCTTTTTTTTTCTAGAGCGCCGGCTATTTAGCCGAACCTACCCGACCCGGAGGGCTTAAGTCAACAATCATATCTAAATATCCATATGGATAACATTGAGAGTTTAAAAATAATTTAGCATCTAACATTTTACAATGATCAAAATTACTGGTATTTTTTCTATTTCTATTTTTTCGATCTGTTTGAAAGCCAAGGATAACATAACGTAGCTTTTCAAGTTGCGTTGCAGTCTTCACTGTCCATACGTGTTTCTTCGTTTCACAAAGCAATGGACTCTCATATAATTCCCATGATCTAAAACTCAATGGTGTGGGGGATCTTTCTGAATGAAATTGAGCAATTCAATTCTCTTGCTATCTGATAGTGTGACGTCCGGGATCAACCATTCTATATTGTTAATATTAATTTTCATCGGCGGTTTGAATAAGATCATTATTGTCATAACGAGCTCGAATTAAAACCAACTCATGTTTCGAATTGACTATAATTATTATATAATCTTCAGCGGATCCCAGTAGCATAGACAGTGGAATGGATATGCTGAAATAACCATTTGTATCAGTTAAATTCAATTTCTCTTCAACAGCTAACCACCCAGCAGTCTCCATCCCAATGCTTTGATTGCGTGCTAGAGAAACGAGATTCTTCATAAGCGTCGTAATACCGACATTCTTAACTATATATATTTCAATAGCATTAATTTCATATCGAATCTCTTGAAATAAATGACAAATGGCATTATTCACAAATTCCGTGACAGTTGTGATAGTATTGTCTGTTTCGACAAGTTTACCAATGATACATAAGCAGCTTTTGGTGAGGGCTGCAATGTTTAGAGAAATTTGTTCATTTTTGGAGTCACTTTTCGTTCAGACTCTCAGCTCTGAAGAGCTTTTGGGTATTGTGAATTCAAGTGATTCCAAAGATGGCCTGCGTGAATTTTTCTGCAAAAGTTTTGCGTCCTGGTGAGTGGCTTAAGCTCGTTGATCGCGATATATTAGAGGAATCGATATATTGAGCGATCGGCACCCACGTGCTCAATGCAGGAAGACATGTGCGACCATTCGCCCATCTGGAGTTTGAAACGAGATCTCGATTAGTTTGCATTTCTTGCATTTGCATTTCTTGAGGTTGCAGAGTTTGAGGTGTGGTATGAAATTTCTGAACGTTCGAGAGAGTTCACAGAGGTGGATCAAGGGTGCGATATCGATGACCTTGACATACCATTTTATTTAACAACGGATGGGGAACTAAGTGAGTGTGATGTAAGTATCGTACTAATATCTTTTTGATAGGAAAAAATGTAAAATGAGTGTATTTTCGAAACAAGTTCTCGTTTTTCATAGCTCCTGGGATACATTCGATTCCTGGGAAATGTGTACATCCCACGTCAGTGGTCCGAGGAGAGGCCGGATGACAATGCAATCTTGGACGACATTGTCGGTGCGGTGGGACAGCAAGCCCTGAACCCTCTAAAAAGGGGTGTGTATAAAGTGGAGGGACGAATCACTGACGATGATTCTCACCCATATGCCTGGAAGACATTAGCCTAGTGTTGTGTGTGTGCGTGTGTGTGTGTGTGTGTGTGTTTTTATAGAGGGGGAAATCTTCAAAAGATTCATCAAAAAAAAACATCGATCTAGGATTTTTACCGAGTAAAACCCTAACTTCTGCTCGTACCCCTCAATCGTCTCTCCCAATTTCCTCGCGGAACCACTGTGAAATATTACTTCGCGAGGATGGTCTTCAGCTGTTGCTCTTCCTCATAAGTCTATTATTATTTTTTTTTTGTACCTCCTCCTACCACACAAAGGTGTTCCATAAAAGGAGATTCCATAAAAGGAGGTTCCATAAAATACTTCTCTCTTACGTCGCAGCTCTTCGTGCCTGTTCTTCAGCTCTCAGTTCGGTCATTACTTTCGCCGCATAGACACTCGTCGCGTCCCAGGCTTCCTTCGATGACAGCACCCTTTCCACCAGATTGTCGGGTGACCGCTCTCCTCTGAGCTCAGACTCCAAAACACTCCCCATGTCTCTGAAACGGGGGCATCTGAAAACAACATGCTCCACATCTTCATCTTCTCTCGGGCAGGCTGGACATTTCGGCGAATCGTCATGCTTAAATTTATAAAGATACGCTCTGAAGCATCCATGCCCAGAGAGGATCTGCGTCACGTAGTAGTTGACCTCACCGTGTCCGCGATTGAGCCAAACATCCACTTTGGGGATCAGGCGATGAGTTCATCTCCCCTTGGTGGAGTTGTCCCATTCTCGCTGCCAACGCCTCAGGCTCTTCTGCCGTCGATTCCTCGGGTTTCTGCGCTTCGGATCTTCTGCGCTCATATAGAGCTTTCCCCTCCTCAGCCAGGATCGCGATTGGCAGCATTCCTGCGATGACACACACTGGGTCCCCAAAGACCATCCGTTTTGCACTTGCGACTTTAAGGGCACTGAGTCGGTAGACTGGTGCGATCTTACGTCGTACTTCTTGCAGTTGTAGGGCAAGACCCCAGATGGGGATGGCATATGTGACCACCGAATTGATCACTGAGGACAGTAGTGCTCGCCTCCTCTGCTTATGACCTCCGATGTTCGGCATAAGACGTGATAGCCTGGATCTCACGCCAGATGCCTTAGTCGCTACGTGCTCTGCCTGCTGCTTGAAATTCAGTGGTGCATCGATCATCACCCCCAGGTACCGGATGGATGGCTGGGAGGTGATTTCACAAGACACGACTCGCAGCGTGATCGTCTCGATCGTCTTCCTGCTGGTGATCAATACGGCTTCTGTCTTCTGTTCTGGTAGGCTCAGTCCGACAGAGTCCATCCAGCAGCTGATCTTGTTGAAGGTTACACTGAAGACACGCTTCATATAGTCCAGGTGTTTCCTGACGATGACGACCGCCATGTTGCCTGCAAAGGCGACGAGCTTCGTCCGCGAGGGAAGTCCCAACTTGAGCAGCCCATCATACATGATATTCCACAGGAGGGGAGCCAGGACTGAACCTTGGGGTACTCCTCTTGTAACCTTATACTTTTTGGGGCCAGTCTCTGTATCGTACATGAGAATCCTTCCGCTGAAATAGTTGTCGACCATCCTCTGCAAGTAGCCTGGTACGCCCAGTCTGGCAAGCGCCTCCATTATGCAGTCCCATCTGGCTGAGCTGAAGGCATTTTTGATGTCGAGGGTGACCACTAGGCAATACTCGTTATTGCCATTTAGCCATCGTTCCACTGCAATCACTTTCCTCGCAGTCTTGGTCCAGTGTGGACCGACCTTTCCGGAAACCATATTGATTCCCGGACAAGACGGGTTCCACAGCAGTTTCTATCCTCTGGTGGATAATTCGCTCGAGGATCTTGCCAGCAGTATCGAGCATGCAGAGAGGACGGTAGGATGAAGGTTCGTCCGGTGGTTTATTCCCTTTTGGTAGTAGTACCAGCCTCTGCTGCTTCCACATAGTCGGAAAGATACCTTCTCTGAGGCACTCGTTGTAGACATCCAGAAACTGTTCTGACATGGTGTTGATGGCCAGTTTCAACGCGATGTTCGGGATTCCGTCCAGTCCCGGTGCTTTGGGGTTTCCCACTCTTTTGCAGGCCTCCATAAGCTCTTCTCTGGTGATCTCCGGGACAACTTCTCCTTCCCATTGTACAGTGTTGCAGCGAAGTTCCGGTTGACTTGGGAATAGCGTCTCCACAATTCTGTTCAGGAGCACCGGACACGATGGCGATGGCATTGATTGACTCTTGAGTCGTGTCATCACGACCTTGTATGGCCTCCCCCATGGGTTTTTCTCCATCTCGATGAGTAGCTCACTCCAACATTGGCTCCTGCTGTGCTTGATGGCTTTGCTGAGTTTTCGTCGTGCCTTCTTGTACTGGGTCTCTAACTCGTTGAAGTTAGGACCTTTCCTACCACGCTGAGATGACCTCCTAGCTGCGTTACACTCCTTTCGTAGCTGAGCGATAGTCTCGTTCTGCCAGTATACTGGCGGGTGTCGGTTCGTGGTCCGTTTTCTCGTCATGGTAGGATCGCAGGCTTTCCTCAGCTTACTCATGACGTTCTGTGCCTTCGCAGTCGCATTTGCACCAACTAATGGCTGGCCATCTAATGCCACCGAAAATGAGCCCGGATCGAAGGTGCTCGTTCTCCAGCCAACGCTGTTGGTTTTCTTTGCTGCTAATGCGACTTTCTGGTCGGAGACTATCTCGCAGTATATTGCTCGATGGTCGCTCGCCGTGTAGATATCGGCCACCTTCCATGAGCGGTTCCTCTTTGCGAGAGCACCACTCACGAAAGTGAGATCCACGATTGAGGTTGCCTCTCCCCGCACGAAGGTTGGTTCGTCTCCGCTGTTTAGTAAGACTACATCCAGAGCGGACATAGCTTCCAGAACAGCTTGTTCCTTCGCGTTCGTCGTCCTACTACCCCCAATCGACTGCCCATGCATTGAAGTCACCGGCAATCACTACTGGAGAGTGCTGCTTGGTGTCATCAGTCAGCCTGTTCAAGAAGTCAGCTGTAGAAATGGATCCCACCGATTTTCGCCTTCAGGAAACCATTTCTGCTCGAGGTGTTTTGAAAGGGCCGATTCCCACAAGCCCAGATCACTGTTCCTTTCTTGGCATCAGTAACCCCGGATTGAGTGCCGAGGTGTTGATATGGCTCTGAAATCAGGACCAGGTCCACCTTCAGCTCACGCACTGTTTGCATCAGCAAATTATGTGTGTCCCCACAGGGGTTGAGGTTGAGCTGTAGCCCCTTGCATATCCTCCTTCCTTTAACGCCTTTTGCTGGTGAGCTTCTGGAGTGCCGCTGAATAGGTTGGATACCTATTGCTACCAGCAACATCGGCACAATTCTTCTCCTTGCTTTCAGTGCACACCGCGCATTTAGGCTCTTTCTTGCAGTTGATAGCTTTGTGGTCATGTTCTGCGTACCTCGTACAGAGCTTTGAGCGATTCACCTCGCTCTTGCACTTCGCAGCAAGGTGTCCGTAGTGCCAGCACCTGAAGCACTTGACCGGGGTCTGCACTCCCCGAGTGCGGCAATTCACCCAACTGATCTTGATCTTTCCGTGATCATCTTCACCCAAGATGTTCTTCACAGCTGCTGCTGGAAGTGTCACTGAGGCGGTTTGGGTTCCACCATACGCTTTCCGTAGGGCTTTGATGGATTCAGGGCCTATCTGGCGTCCCTCACCGGCCGCTGTACATAGGGCTCTGAGAATGTCCTCCTTTTCCGTTTCCAGGTCGAGGTCCCAGATCTCAAGGTCTTCCATCGGCTCCTTGCTCAGCACGTCCACTTTATCGCCAAGGAGTTTTGCGATGGCCGAACGTAGCTTGGTGCACTCAGCCGTCTTCCCCTTACTCAGGATGATTAACATGTCTCCCGTTGTTGTATGTCTGATTCTCTCGACGCACTCGCTGGCTTCTTCGCAAGCACTACCCCTCTTTACTTGCTTCAGAAGCTCCGGGTAATCATCCTTTACCTTCGGGCGGATAATTAGTGCCGCCGGCCTGGCTGCTGGTCTCCTATTCGTCTTCTTCAGTTTAAGATTTTTCAGATCCCTCTCCCTCTGCGTGTGTGTGTGTGTGTGTGTGTGTGTGTGTGTGTGTGGCTGTGTCTGCGCGTGTGGTGGTAGTTTGGATGTACAAATTAACTATAATATCTATGACGATAGAGGCCTTATTGTTTCGGAAGTTTTTAAAATTATCATTGTAATAATACTACTGATAAATTAGGTTAGTAATCTTTCTTGGAATTCGTTCTTTACATGATACATTGTGTTACATTGTTTTTACATTTTATAATATTATATTACATTTTTTTTTGTTTCTTCTAATACATACAGTTCTTGACTTACATTATTTCTTTTTTTTGTCTTTTTTCCTTAGTGTTGAAGATGAAGAATACTGAATGAAGATGAACATTGTTAACCCCCC
>NW_011887977.1:10810-19709 GCF_000806365.1 Fopius arisanus
TTTTCATTATTTGATTCTGCAAGTCATCAAAGTGCGTATAAATCTCAATTAAATACTTGGCCAGCCTCTCTGGCGGAAAATAGAACAGGAATCAGCCAAATGCAACATTGCAGTCACTTCATACCTTCTCTTAATTTTGGATGCGCAAGTATGGAATATCGGTGGTTCAGTAGTACTTCAGATAATTTGCGGAGAGGAAGTTGTTTCATCTTTTAGTTGATTTCGTTGAAGATAGCTCGATCATGTTCATCTGCAACATTGGGGTCTGGTTCGATGCAGCCACTAGATATGTCCGCTGTATACAGGAAAGTGGAGCATCCCTTTTCAACATGTTCGCAAAAATTATCAAACTTTTCTGGATAATCTTCGATGAAGTTGGTCCCTGCATTATTCATGAAAATGGAGCGAATGTTTGACAAATGCAAAACAGTTCCCGCACCGTATTTTGTCCCAACCTTGGAAGCTGCCGCGATGGTGTGCAATAAATTGGCCTGACGTTGAAATAACTTGATGATGGGTATCTCTTGTATCTCTAGCGCTAGCGTTGATTACAGCGAAATTCATTTGATCTTCAAATTTCAACTCTGGATCAGGATGAAAGCGTATATTATTATATTTTTTACCCAAATATTGCAATGTCGGCGACCCCTTTGCAATATATTTTTGGAAATTCTCCATCACTTCATCATTTTTTGCGCAGAATTTAGCTCACCTTTTATTAACGAAACCTATAGAAAATTTTATAGAAAAATTTGCGATTCAGGTCCGAGAGCTTCTTCACGGGAAGATCTTTCAATTCTCCCACAGCGTTGATGTTGACAAAATCCATGATGTTTTCTCCTTAATCAAGCCGAGAATAAATAACGATGACGTAACTTCTTACTTTTTTACGTCCCGTGATATTGTGATAAGCCATTTCAAACTTTTATACACTTATAGTTATTCACTTTAAACGTGTGATTAAGTGATGATGAGGATCAACTTTTCGGGGATTTTATACACGCAACCCCCACTCTATGTTCAATAATTCATCATAACAATAATGCGTATCTATTATTATGTATAATGATCAGTCGGGGGAATAGTATTAGTAAGGATAATAAAGATAATGTGATATATTATGAACATACAAGTTCTAACATGTTTGAGCTAAAAATAGTCTGGCTTATTTCAATTCCGACGAGCCATGTGGTTAATATCATGGGGAACGGCATGTTTGAAGTCTCACGTGGGGTCAAGTGGCCATGCAGGTCCCAACATGCTTCTTGCGGGCGGCGGAATGGTGAATGTCAACCGCCTACCCACCCAGTCTTCAGGTAAACAACTGATTCTCACCTGCTACTCAACGAATTAAGCAAACCATCAATTAATTACTGATCTGATGATTCATTAATGATACCGCGAATTAAAACTGCGAATTAGAAATGTCAATCCGCCGATTAAACCGCGATTCCACTACCACCCATCAGTTCTTTACCACCACTGAATTAATTAACCCTTTCACGAAATCACCCACTCCGCCACCTTACACTACACCCATTCACCAGGTAAACAATAGATTTTTACCTGTCGATCGACGGCATCAATCAATCGATTGTTTAATTAATCAATCAAACCACGAATAGAAACACCACCCGCCCACTTTCATATGATCCCCCTACTAGCCAACGTACTCCTTCACGACCCCAAAATAGTTGATCCAGAACCCGCATTACATATCTACTTTTGAAGAAGTCTACTTCATCAGTTTTCATGTCTTAGTGTTTCTCGGAGTTTTACCCGGTAACTCATCACATCCCATTTCCAACGATTGCTCCTCTATTTTGATATTAAAAGGGGAGGAGGTTTCATAATACTCACAGTAATTCCCTGAGCTTCTCTTTCTCTTTTTTCGGCGTCTCCGGGGCGTGAAGTGTTGAAAGTACAAAACAACAAAAAAAAACGATCTGCCCTTTTGAGCGAAAATCGAGAAGAAAATGGAACAAAAAAAAAATAAACATGTGCTCTCTCGAGGGTCCTTTTTTCAATAATTTTTCTTGTGAAAATTATGTCGAGAATTATCCCGTTCACGTTCCTACCTAATCCAAATCCTATCCAACAACCCCTTAGACGCTATAAGCACTTCCCCTCTTCTATAAAGCCAAAAGCAATGAGGAGAACTAGGTTGGTGGGCTATGTCCGGCGTCGGTACATGGGTCGACGGTGAGTCCGTCGTCGTCCGTCCGTCACTTCCAGTAGAGACCGCTGCAGGCGGGGCACGTCAACACGTCATCTTCCCAGCGACCGCAGAAGAAACAGCGGCGTTCCATTAGGGGGCACTTCTTAGCCCAATGGCCGCCGTTACAGCTGCGATAGCTGCTGAAGCGTCAGGGTGAGTGCAGGGGGATAAGGGAGGTGCGTAGGTACCTAGGAGGGCGTCCAACCCCGCTGTTGAGGGTGCGGTGAAGGAAGTAAGGGGTGTAGGTCTGGGAATGTATAACTGCTTCAAGGAGTTGGGGATTGTAGCGAGGGGGAAGGGGCGGCGTCAGCGAGGCGAGGGTTGGGGAGTGGAGGTGGGTTTTGAGAGTTGGTTTGGCGGAAGGCGGAGGATTTAGGGACGAGGATGTTTGGGTTTAGGGTGACGGTGTTGACAGAGAGGGTTGGGGTGTTTTACTTTAAGAGGCTTAGGAGGACATTGCATAAGTTGTGACCAGTGTGTTTCAAGGCCAGATCTGAGATGCTTACTCAGTGAACCCCCTGTTTTCCTCTCATGCCCTCATCGCATATTGCCCACGGAACCGCCCGCCAGCATTATATGGGGGCGGGGAGCCGAGCGAGGGGCGACGGGAGGGGGTCATCAGCGTACTTACGCGCTCTTCCTGCCAGCCGGGTCTAGAACCCCACGATAGTCACTGCTACCGGACTATCTGGTTAGGGAATTTCTCTCCTTTGGCGTTTTGCCTCACTCAGCTTTTTCAGGATCACCCCTCGACTACCCCTGGGCAGGTCGGACACTCCGGGGAGTCGGTGTGCCCGAACCTGTGAAGATGCCCTCGGAACCATACACGCCCCGACTGCATTTGCGTCAGGTAGTAATGCACCATATTGTGTTGCCGGTTAATCCAGACCCTAACCACCAGGATCAGATGGTGTGCCTACCGCCCTTTTGTAAAGCTGTCCCACTTCGTCTGCCCGCTCTTCAAGCTAAGTTGCTTAGCCGGTTATAACTCCGATTGCATCCTTTGATACCATGCAGGATGAGCTGGCAACTGTTAGGGCGCTAAGCCTGTGGCACGACGCTAGCCGCGGTCTGATCTCTTGTCTCCGCACCGTGTCAGCCCAGATAGCAATGCCATACGTGCATACTGAGTTAACCACTGAGGCAAGCAACGCTCTTCTTTTTTGTTTCGGGCCTCCCGCATTCAACATAAGACGTGCGAGTGCTCCCCGGTCTGCAGAGGCTCTAGCGGTGATGTGGTCCACTTGCTGCCTAAAATTGAGCCAGGTATCAATCATCACTCTCAGGTACCGGGTGTCGATGCCCACATCATGTTCTTTCATTATAAGTGCGAGGAGGGGGATTTTATGGTGGGATAAGGAGGAGAAAAATCGAGAGTAGCAGCCGACGATACCGAGGAAGCGTTGTAACTCTTTGGTATTCGGGGGCGACTTTCAGGGAGTCTACTTTTTCAGGGTCAACAATTATCCCAGGAATTCCTGTCGAACAGGCAGGACATCACTCTTCTGCTCGGTGCTTGTTTAATTATTTTCTTGCAATTTTTAAATTAACTGGGGCACAAGCCATTAATATTCTTCGAGGGTATGAGTAAACATCAGGAAATCATCTGCGCATTTTCTCACATTATTGGACCATTGGGTGGTAATTATCATGTTGGTGAGTAGTTGGAACATGGCGGGACCCTTTTTTTATTCCGAAGGGCATACTTTTATATTGAAAAGGTCCAGGGGGTAGTCCGAGGATCGCGGAAGCAGTTTTCTCTTTACTTTCTACATCGAGGGGGATGTGAAGGCCTGACTAACGTCTATTCTCGATACGTAGACAGCTCCATTGGTACAATCTAGGAGGTCCTCTAAACTCTACATAGGGAGGGCCAAGTGCTTGGTCCCCGATTGAGGGGGTCGTAATCGATGTACAAGCGATAGCCATTATTGGGTTTCTTTACTAACACGGGCCAACTGCACCAATCGCTCTGGGAGGGTTCGATAATATCCTACTTCAATAGTTGGGCCGCTTTTTCGTGGACGGCCTTTAAGAGTGGGGTATATTGACGGGTAGCGCCGTGAATGGGAGGATGGTCCTGGGTGTGTATCGTCAAGAGGGGACCCACGACTGCGATCTGGGGGCAGGGTTAGTTCAGCTCTTAAATTTATCGCGAAGGGACTTCAACTTATCTTCCGGAATGACTGCTAATTGCGTTAATTGAGAAGGGGAGGGATTTGAGAAATTGAGGGGCTGTCGAAGGGTACCACACATTAATGGGTCGGGCAATAATTTCAATCAGGGAGCTGTCAGGGGTTCATTTTTCGTGACAGTCCAGAGTGAACTCTAGGGCTTCTACGCCATCCATTCCGAAGATGCTGTCGAACGCGAGGGCATGGGTTAGACGGAAGGAGATGAAACTAACTCCATTGTCATAGGCTAGTCGCATAAGAGCACATCCGGCTAATGGGACTGTTTCGCCATTTTCTAGAGTTATCTCATCCCCGGTGGCCACTGCGTGTGGATCTAATTTAATATAGGTCTGGGTACTAATAAACGATCGGTTCGATTCTTTTTTTTTTACATAGAGGTTTTGGAGAACCTTACATAGGTTCTGGCCTTGGTTTTTCAAGGCCGGATCTGAGCTTCATACTCAGTAAACCCCCTTTTTTTTCCTCTCATCGCCTGGTCCCGTGGATCCCACGCGGAACCGCCGGCAGGCATTATCTCGCGGGGGGGGGGGGGCATCAGCGGAAGACCGCTCTACCTGCAAAAGGAGATAAGTACCATGCTACTCACCTAGCAGGGCCCTCCGCAGGGCCTTCATGGCTTCCCATGGCTTCCCAGGATTGTGGGGCCGACATCGTGACCAACACCAGCTTCTGGGGCGAGGTTGGTCCTTCAACGGAGCTTTTCCACTTCGCTCCCCCTGACACAAACCAAGGGCATATGAAGAACACATGTTTAACATCTTCTGCAGCCCCCTGGCACACCGACCTTCTGGGAAATCGTCATGCCCGAAACTGTGAAGGTCCGCGCGAAAACACCCATGGCCCGAAAGCAACTGAGTGAGGTAAAAATTCACCTCAGCATGTCACCTATAGAGCTATGTACTCACCGCCGGGGTTAGGCGAAAAGTCCACCGTCCTTTTACTGAGTTTCTCCACTTTTCCTGCCATCTCACGATGCTCCTACATCTGGATGCTGATGTCTCCTCGGTAACGCACGAAGTGTCCGGTGTCATTTGTGTTGAAGGCTCTGTTTGCGCCTACCTTCCCCGGTTGAGCGCCTGCCGCTCCACCGCCAAGATTTCTATCGGGACCATCCCAGAAATGACAGAGATTGCGTCATCTGACACGGTCCGATAGACCTAGTCACTCTAAGGGCGCTAAGCCAATGCACTGCGACCACCTTGCGCCCAGTCACCTGCGCACATAGTGCCTTTGCCGAGATGGGAATGCCGTATATTAGCACTGACGTGCACACTGTAGTCAGTCGGGCTCACATATACTGCCTCGGTCCACCTCGGTCAGGCATCGATCATCACCCTCGGGTACCGAATACACGGCTTGCAGGTGAGAAGGATATTCCCGGCTCGCATCGAAATGCTCTCCATAGTCCTCTGTCCCGACATTAACGCCGTTTCTGTTTTGTCATCAGCCAGACGCCAGCCTACCGTACTGATTCATTGATATACTATCTCATACGTCCTCTCGAATGCAAAGCGAATGTCATCCAGGTTCTTTGCCACTATCACCACTGCAACGTCATTCGCAAAAGCCACACGCTTGACCTCTTGGGAAAGAACCAACCTCAGGAGTCCATCATACATGGAGATCCACAGGAGAGGTCCCAGCACAGAGCTCTGCGGCACACCTCCAGTGATACTATGCTCCCTGGGGCCCTCCTGCGTGTCGTAGATGAGTAGCCTTCCCTTGAAGTAACTTGCCACCATGCTGCACATGTATTCCGGAATGTCGAATCTCACAACTGCATCCTGTATGCAATCCTACCTAGCTGTATTAAAAGCGTGGCGGATGTCGAAAGTTGCAACGAGACAATATTTTTTGGTACTCCTGTGCTAGCGAGATCTAGAGATCGCCTCGCTGGCTGTGGATCGATGGCGCTGAGCGTGGACCCACCACGCCTAAACCCGCATTGGTTGTTCGCCAATAGCGGGTCTACGATGGGCTCTATCCTCCTATGAAGTACCCGCTGCAGCACCTTCCCCGCACTGTCTAGCATGCAGAGAGGACGATAAGATGCTGGTCGATCAGGCGGTTTCCTCCCCTTGGGGAGGAGGACCAGCCTCTGCCTCTTCCATGCAGGAGGGAAAGTGCCCTCCATAAGGAAGTCATTGTACACCGTCAGGAATAGTTCCGATGAGGCCCTAATTAAAGTCTTCATTGCCGCATTCGGTATCCTGTCTGGGCCGGGAGCTTCAGGACTCCCAATACGGCTGCACGCCTCTGCCAGTTCCTCCATGGTAACCGGAGGAATGAGTAGCGCAGCCCCGGGTACTTTGCTACGCCGAAAAACAGTCTGCGTGGGGGATCAAGAGGGCAGTGCATCAACTGGACAGCCCGTGGAAAGTCATTATTACCCCTGATAGCTGGCAGTTCCGTCAAGTACCAGGAATGGGCATTATTTTTTAATCCTGAGGAGAGCCCGAAGTGTCTCCGCCTCAGTCAGTTCATTGGGCTTGTAGCAAAGGGTGATGCTGTCGAGGAATTTATAGAGCTCTTCCTTCCGAGTCCCCGAAAAACTAATACCATCTCATTTAAAAATATTGCTTACCCTTAAATCGCAAGTTTGCATGTCGTAATGCACTTCTTCACGAAATAGTACCCGATAGGTAGCCTGTAACCTAGTTTGAGAGAATCCGCTATGGTGCAAAAAATGCATAGTGACATAAGTTGACGGCTGAGGGGGTGGGATTTCGGGGGGCTGGGTCTGGGAAAAGTGGGATGAGAATTTCCATGGGTCTGTTCAGGGTGTGGGGGAAGCGTTTGCAACGGGGAATGTCTGGCAGTGGGAAGGAATCGAGGATGATCGACTTGGTAAGTGGAATAGGCATTTGGGGGTGAGGAACTGTTCCGGGCTGGGGTTTGGGTATGTTGTGGGAGTCGATTTGAGGTGGTGATAACGGGGACTAATTGAGGGGCAGGGGTGAATTGGTCAATACGGTAATAACTGGTCGGGGATGTTGAGAAGGGGCGGTTGTGGTGGGTAGTGAGGGAACAGGACTGGTCGTGAAGTTATTAACGAGGATTGGTGAAAGGTAACTCGGTGCGCGGGGGTCCGAGCGATTGCAGTCCAGAGGGTTCATCTCCCGGCTATTCGAAACTGATTGATCTTGATAGGCTCCGATAGGTTTCATGGTGCGGAGGGTGCCAGACGGGCGAAGAGTAAATGAGCCATCGGACTCGGGAATGAGTCGAAATCGGACCGTGGTAAGGGTTCCACAGAATCGATATCGTCGTCCCAGGGAGGCGAGTGTTCTCCGAACTTTTTTCGAATTTCAACCGGAGCGAATGTGTTTTTTGTGACATCATGTATTCCCCTCCTCTCAATTCCGAGAGTATCGAGCACAAATTGGTCGCGAGGGGTGAGCGAATCAAATTGTTCTTCCAGATCACAGTGACACGGTGCAATGAGGGCCGCAAGGGGGTCTGGTTGGGACGGTGGAGAGGCAGGGGGTGATAAGAGTACTGATGGAAGCTGTGGTACTGGTACTGGTGGTAGTCATGGTCAGGGTGATGAAAACACCGGAGCAGAATGGGGGAGGGTTGGGAATATCGGCGTTGGGATGCATCTCTTGCGGTTAAGGGACGAACTTGAAAGAAGGGGATACTACCGGGTAGTGCGGTCCCCGGGCGGTACAGACTCGAAAACGAGTACCGATTATCCGAGCTAAAACAAGTCATTCGCTCCAAATTTGCCGAATGAGAAAAAACAAGAAACAAACACAAAAACAAAAAAGAAAAAAAAACACCGTGATTAGGATCTCGCATCGAGAAGACACCTTACAGCAACCAAATATGCACAGCGCAATAATGTAACTATATTCAAAAGTGAAATTTCACAGTGCGAGAGACACCCATTATTCAAGACAATAATGATAAGCCTTAAAGAGTAATAACCGATGAATTGGGATTAACGGCAGTCGAGTCGAAGCTTGTTTCGAGTTTTCCAAAAGTCAAACTCATATTGTTTTAAAGAAAATAAATATAAATTGTAGCTTTCAATTTTCCAAATTACTATAATTTTCTTCCAACTTGTTTCTGATTTTATTGTATTAACTTTATTTCCTTGTAAGAAATGCTGCGAATCAAAAGGAACTAAAAAGGGAAAATCGGTTTATTTTTATTGTGCCAAAAATAAATTTCAGACATATTATATTTCACGAAAAAGCAATCATCTCTGGAATGCGGTGATTCAATCCGCAATAGTCAGCCTCGAGATCAGAACAATGGAAAAAAAGAGGGGGCACTGCGGGGGAACTCAAAACAGAATACGCGCGCCGTATACAGCAGCTGATCCCAGGTTGGGCGCCAATTGTGACTTTGGCTGGAAGAACTATGTGAAATAAAACCGACCAAGGCACGCATAATTCGGGTGAATTATATTATTATATATTAATTATATATACTATTGACCCTTAACCCTTAAGAGGACCTGAAATAATGAAAAGAAAAG
>NW_011887977.1:19779-56765 GCF_000806365.1 Fopius arisanus
GGGGCATGGTGGGGGTTTAATAAATAACACTGGAAGGTTCAACTGTGGCAACGATTACATGTATTTGATATAGTTTATGTTTAGTGGTCCGTGCAGAAAACTGAACATATTGAAGAAATGAGGCTTTTCTTTTTTTAACTCGAGGAGTGGGGTAGGGCCACTTAACAGAAAAATCCAAGAGAAGAAAAAGGCATGAACATTGGACGCTCACCCCTGCGGGGGGCGGGGGACGATTATGGGGCGGGTTGTCCAACGGTGGCCCACACTTAACCTAACTTAACTGAGTGAAAATAACTATATTAATTACGGCGAAGAGGGGGGGTGAGGGGCTTAACAATTATTCTGCCTCGTCACAAATTCTACAACAAAATGATACTATATATGCATATATATGGTGGGCATCTATAAGCTCCTTCATAATATCGGTTAAGTAGGTCATGATTCGTCTTAACATATATGTCCTGCTGAAAGTTGACAATATCGCCATATTAAATCATAGTGTCTTTACATCACAAATATTAGAACCATGGGTAAAGACCCATATATTCGAAACGAAAAAAAAAAATTAATATAATATAATATTACTAATTAATAATTAGTAAGGCGGTCTTTTCATTTTCCATCGTTCGTCGGTTGTCAGGTGTCCAGACAAGAAGTCAACCATTCGCGAGGCAAGAGTCGAGTATGATTTATTTTCTTATATTTAATTTTTGCTTATGATTATTTTTGCACTGTATCGAGCCGATTGTTCACCGCCTGTTCTGGGATTCTTCTGGGACTTATCGTGTGACTTCTTGGGAGTCCTCTCCCATTTTCTTCTGCTTTGAGAAGTTCTAGATTTCAGAGGACAATTTTTGGAATGTCCACCGCACACGAGAAATCGCACGGTGGAACCGAGTGATCGCATTAGTGTCCGCGTCCGCAATTGCGGGATTCACAATTGGAATTATACGGCGAATCTAGATAAACGTTAAATTCTATATTACATAATTGTCTTTCATAATTTTATGCTTCATGATTTGTTTATTCGCGAGACTCTTGGAAAATTCAACAAATTGATGTCATGATTTTAATTGACAATTAAGAGGGTTCGATTGTTAATTCATTTTTGAAACTTTGGAGGCAAATCTGGATTTATTTTTGGAAAACCTTCTGTTATTATTGCCGATAATAATTTTAACCAATCAAATAGTTTCGCGAATTGGACGGACCAATCAGAGCGGGGGGCAGTCACCTATCAAGCATAGTCGCTACGCTGCTAATGAACACTTCTTGTTTGGACGCCTGGCGGATAAGCGTGATTATTGTTATCGCTCAAATTTATTTTGTCGGAGAGTCGTTGATAATCAAATTTGAGACCACAGAGAAGACTAAATATTTGGGAGGAATAGATCTGCTGCTGTCCCAGAAACTTGAACTGGATTATCGGTGTGCAGTGAATAAAATTATTGCGGATTTTTTTTTGTGAAAATTAGAGTCAACTTTGAATACTCTCATTTGACGCCGTTTTTAAGTGTTCGGATCTCTAGTTTGTGTAATCTCGTTCGGTAGAGATTTTATAGATTTTGCTAATTTTATTTTATTAGCTCGTGATTATTCTCCGAGTTCTTCGCCACATTCTGCGCTTTTAACTGATTGTCATTATAACGACTCTTGTCTCTCCTCCAGCTTATTTTGAAATTTATTATTGCCTCATTATCGATTTTTCTTTTGTTTGGGGAGATACTGGAATCTCGAGGTCAGTGTTGTTACCTTCGAGCTTTCAACCTAATATGTGTCGTGACCTTGCGAAGCCACAATGATTTTCGCATGAAATTATCAAATATTAAGTCATATCTTGCAGCACTGAAAGTTGGTTTGTAGCTTCTGTCGATGTAGATTCCGTTACCATTTAAAAATTCTGACTTAAGAATTACTAGCTGATTTACCCACAGTTTATTAATTTGGACTTTATCATGTAAATTTATATCGGCTTTGTTAATTGTGAGTTATTTTGACTAATTATGTGTGACTTATTATGTGTGTATTATATATTTTTTAAACTATTTTCTCGTGGCCTCGTGATGTAATTTATTTTTCTTGCAAACGAGGTCAGTGTGATTTCTTAATTTGAGCGTAAGCCAGAGATCAAAAAACATAATTGTTTTGATATTATTAAGTTGTCTCGCTAGCCCGCCTTCATTGAATTTGAATTAAATAAATAATTTAAATCATTTGTATCAACATAATAAATTTAGTAATAAAATTATAAGAAATGTAAATAAGTTGAATTAAAGAAATAACTAAAATAACCCCACCCTTTCAGAATTTGAGGGCACTAATTGGAGTCCAGCCCCCTCCGCGGTTGCTATACTGACAGCTCGGAAACTGTTCTTTTTCGTTATTTATCGTTTGGATTTTTCGTCCTTTTATCAAAAACGTCCTAGCGCCGAACATGTGTCGATTTGAGGTTGGTCGCCGAGGGATGGGTATTTTCGTCACTTCTTCCCCGGAGTGCAAAATACGTCAATATATAACAACAATTTGAATATGAGACCAATGTAATCGAAGTCTCGTTTTTAACAAATTCTCCAAGATATTGTTGTGTTTGGAATTAAACTAAAATAAAAAAAAGAAATTAATAAAAAAAAAATATATGCACAAAATTAAACATTTCAGAATTATTTCATGAAACGAAATTCTCCTTTTCGAATGTTCCATCAAAATCGAGCCAATGAACTTCTCGATTTTGCAACGGCAAACATGGCTTCATCCGCGGAATATCCTAAATTAGGTGAAATTTATGTCGAAATAATGCAAAATAAGCATTACGGTAACTCAGACGTTCAACTCGACTCAAACACTTGTCAAACCTTAATAAAAGATATTTGAATCAGTATTGTCGCAGCTTTGAAATAAGAACCGTGAAAGGGACGAACTCCTCGCGATTATTAGATACCTGTTTCCGGACTCAGGTGAAACAATTCTGCCCGGCATTAATCTTAATGATTCCAGTATCGCGATAACTGATCGCAATTACGCGGACCGTCGTACTAGTCCTCCCTGCGATAAATCCACAATAATTCTAACTGTACGGTTAAACGTTTTTTTTTGGTAGTTCATCACTCGGTCGACGGTGTGCAAAATTAATCAGTACGAGTGCAGGGCGAATATCAGTAATTGGAATTTTAAAATAAACCTTTTTTTTATATGCATTCATCTGTTCGAAGTTCAAAGGCAAGTGTTCGAGTGTATCGAATTCGAGCGCTGAAGTGTGAGTACTCAAAATATCACGTTAATTTGTCGTGCGGGTTTCTCTTCTCTCTCTTACTTGAATCGGTTAAATTTTTGCTATCGCAACAGAATAGAAATTAAATTGCAGATGGGTATTGTTCTGTCAAATTAACAATTAATGAAATCTGAAAAGTTCAATGTATGATTTGCCTTTATGTCATTTCTGTGAGATTAGTGATTGATTGAAGGTCGGTAATAAATTCACATTTTACTGAATCGTATTAATATTTTTGAAGTAGTTAAGATAACACTCAACTCTCTTATTGGATAGGTGTGCCTCGCACTTCCGCAGGTAAGAATCCTATCTTAAATAAAATAATAATTTTATTGCGCGCTCAAAGAAAATTGGTTGAATATTAAAATAAATATCCTTCCAATCTTTCGTATCCAACAATATAAACATAGCTATCAGAGATACACACAACCGAAAAGACGCAATCCAGTGGCAGAATTTCTTGCAAAACCCTCGAATAACACGGCGCATCTAGATCTGCATGTATACAAAGAGCACCTTGCAAATTCGTCATCCGTTACTACGCTTAAATTTTTAGACACCTGAAAAACTTGGTAGAACTGCGAGAAAAAGAAAGCTTGGAAAAAACCCCACATACTAGTGGGGAACGATGGTATGTCCAGCTTCAATATCGATTATCCGAGGGAACCACAATAAAACGGAATATCTGGCAAGTACTCAAGCGGCCATAATAATGGCCTGAGAAGCGTTAGAAGTGGCCATCACGAGGACAACACCTGGAAACCCCGAATCATCTAATAGAAGCGACACAATTGCTTAAAGCAGGTCCCGGTAACCTGGGCTCATTAGGCTCACGCAGCTCCCGAGCTTCGTTAGTCAGAGCTGGGAGAGGGGCCTCATCCACTTAACAAAACTACCTGCTCTAATTCGATATCTCTCTCTGCTTGAGCTCTGGTTTGACCGATACCGGCAGAGGGCCACCGTGCGATCGAGCGGGAATTTTGATTTTCCATCAATTTGAATTATAAATATAATTTTTTTTATTCGAAATAGGCAGCAATATGAGGAAAAATTATTTTTTCGATGTTTTCAGGATGAGGAATCTGCCTTGACAATTATTTTGTCTCCAGACGATATTTGCAGCAATGAAACAAATAAAATAAAATACTTAAAAAAACAAATAAAATAAAATACGCAACGAACCTCTCGGGAAATATCCGATTAATTTTCAAGGTCGAGGGGGACTTGGCTGGATTTTTTTTTCATTCCAATTTCAAGCCATTAAATGTGTGGCATTTCATATGGTAACAGTAAAACGGTTTTATTAGGAAATCTCAATTTTCAATTTTTTTTCAATTTGTTGATCAATAATGTCCAAGGATTCTCCTCCAAATCTGCTGATGTCCAGGTAAAGTCTTTGAACTTGATTTTTTCTAATGACAGTTTTGGGGTTCGATATCGACAAACGAATAGGCAGGCCCATAGGGGTAGATCTGCCCCAAATATCTACACCCATAGTTACAGAGGAGTGGCAGGGATCGTCATGTTACCAGCACCACATATCCAACGAAAGTTATGAGATGGTTTTCAGGAATTAGCAGAATTTACCAACTGATTTCTTATTGTCCGAAGAAAGGGATATTTCCAGCTTCAAAGCGTCCACTTCATTTGACACTCGAGTTTTCTAAAAAAAAAGGACGATTCACAATTTATGGGCCATGGACGTCAGAAAACTGTGAAAGCATGCCACCTTTGCGATTAGAAGAACATTAATGAGAGAGAGACCAACGCGCGATTATCCCGTCCTTCTCTCAAAAACTTCTCCCACACTTGGGGAAACTGGGGATCACAGCCGGGTGAAGGTACAGCGTCCAGATACATGCCTTCTGACTACATTGTTAAATATATGAAGATGTCTCCAACCATACGTCAAAAAAATGTGGGATGATGAAATATCAAAACAGCAACGGTCATAGGAGAATCACGCCTAAACTGGTTATAAAAGGCGGGTTTGTGCCATTTCAGTCAGTCTAAATAAAATCAGCGGGTCGAAATCTTCAAGTGCTACTGCTGGTTATCCAGTTGACTCTTTGAGAACCGTCTACAAGGGAAAAACTCGGGAGGATCACCCTCTGACGTCATAGCTGGCCCTAGTCTGATCGTAGAACTCGATTCTTCTTGAAACGCCAGATCAACTAGGCAATTTTAATTCGAGCCGAGGAGTCAAAAGTAAAATTTCGACTTGTGATTTTCAACGAGGAAGCCTGCTCATTATTAAAGCTGACCGTGCGATATCCGTCTGTTAGGAAGCAGCTCTGCAGCATCACATCGAGTAAACAACTCGATTCTGTTCATTGCATCAGATCAACTGCTTAATTTCGAGGGAAGGTACCCAGCCAGCCCCGTCACGAATTCTCGATTCTCAATGAGGGGTCTTGCTCACTATTAAAGATGACCCTTCCAGATCCATATGTTGGGAAGCAGCGCTGCAAGTCCTTCCTCTTTCATCACGACTGACGCATAGTTTGGGCATGCCGCTCAACTCTACTGATCACGTCGGATGATCGATACCGATTTAAGTGAAATTGGCCAGTGTGTTGACATTATTAATTAAGTGGTACCCAGCCTGTTGTTCAGTTGACTCTCTACGATAGAGACAACTCTGCGGAACCACCATTTGTTGCCGAAATAGGCTTGGTCCTGAGTGTACAGTTCAGGGATTCTTCTGCGGCTAGCAATATACAGCTACTGAACCATCAAGCTCTTACTGAGTGGAGAACGCAGGCCTGTCAACGACAGCAACACCTCCAGAGTCATCACCACATCATCTTCACCAGCACGAAAGATGCGTGTTTGACCGTTTTCAACTCCTTGAATACTACAAGAACTAGCATATTTTTGGAGTTGTCCGGAATCTACTACGAAGAGGAAACACCGAGAGATCGCCCCGCCATTATGCCGTTTATTTCTACCACCGTCTGGCAGAAAAACACACCAGCAACATTTACACTATTCTTTCCTACACTTTTTCCACCTCTAACCTGGTTTTTATGTTGGACTTATACTCTTCTGTATTTCAAGTGGAGTGTAATAAATTTCAAATCTATTTAAAGGGAAACTTAATGCTATCTTTCTCTTGGGCGCTAATTCCCCATTTAATAACCATTGTGCACTTTAGTATTTAGGCCCAGACAATAGGGCCCATTAATTGAGATTTATAAGAGCGGACTCCCTTTGTCTGAACTCAGGACCTATATCTGAGTCGCCAGTGAAATTTCAGGTGAATTGGCGAATATTTAGTGCCAGACCTCTTCGTTTTATACTTATCACCGTATTTTAAAGGAGGCGGGAGGCTTTATACGGTTACGGTTAATGGGTATCTCGCAACACAGTGCAGCTGATGGAGGAGTGAGTTATTCACTTGCCAAACCGTAACAATCATACAGATGTATATGACATTGTCCCTAACAATGTCTAGTCTGTGGTCAATGTCAATCTGTCTAGTTCTGCAAAGTGACAAAATTTAGATTAACTATGACAAAAATGTACACATGTTGACGCTTAGAATGGATGAAAAGCTGTGATTGTTTTCAGAATCCAGGAATGGGCACGTGGAAATTTCAAACTTATGGATGTTAATGATTGATCATGATAAATGAATATGAAGCTGTCGGCTAATAATTGTTGATGTTAAGATCTCCCTTGAAGGATTTAAAATGTTTTCTTAAGTGTTGAGTTTTGTTACTGCAGATTTCAGAATTGAATGAAAAGAAAGAAAAAGAAATGCAAAGTCAAATTTTAATGAGGTTACAGGTAAAAACGTGCGACGCTTGTAGTTGTATATTCGGGTGTCTACCGGCAAGCAAAGTCGCGTGTGTCCTGCAATTGTGTCCAATATATACTGGTGCGCTTTTTCCTTACGATACTGAAGAATAGATGATGCTAATTCGTGCTTTATGAAAGCTTTTTTGTTGTAAAATCCCCCGATTGTTTTGGTGAATACTATTGTTGTTATGAATCGATGCTTGATAGTGTACCTCCAGGTATGAATGTTTGTGTTGTGTTTTTTGAGATGTTATGATGTGTCATGTCGAGGTTAGATATGTTTTTTTTTTGATAATTCATTTTGTGATAACCACTATTTTAAAAATTGCGTTCCATTGTCTTCTTCATACAGGACGATTGTAACTCTAGTCCCTGCGGCAATATTCAGTTCGAAGAAAGGCACGTGGATGATAAACCATAGAAAACCAATAGGGCATATTGTTCGGGTGAGGATCTAGTTTTTGGGCATTTTTTATGGGAGATGAGTGAGATACAATTGGATTTCAGGAGGATGCAGGAGAAGTTCGAAAAAAACACTCGCGTGGCGTCACTACAGCGGATTTATTTAAACAAGTCATTTACTCACGAGAATCACTGAGAGAGTCACTAATTAAATATATTCGAGCAGATGAATTAATGGAGCGAAGAACAATAGAGAAGCGATAGAAGAGATGAAAGCGAAGATCAAATAAAATGCGTGAGCAAAAGTGAGCACGTGCATTGTAAATGGCCGATTTGCAAATGAGAGTGAGTGATAAGTCGCCAGGTGTGAGGTGTGGATCATCACGATGGTCAATTACACCTGTCCATCAAGTGGCGCCTCAGGTGTCAGAGGTAAAAGGCCACTGGTCATCTGAGGTGAGCGAGCGAGTTAATCAGCTGAGCGGGTCATGAGTGTGACAAGAGCGAGCGTGTGAGTGCGCGATAATTTCGGTGGAAAACCGAATACGTATAAAAAAAAAGAAGGAAGTTATGATTCATTAACATGGAATGAATTGGAACCTCTTCTAGTTTGTTTTTTTTAATTAGTGTTTTTGATGGGAACATGGAGACCCTGATAACTGAACTGGATAATTTCAGGGAGAGTTCACAGTTAGGCTTGAAAGAATTACCGGGGCAGCAGCATTCGAGAGGGGAAGAGTGGTGTTGTAAACTGCTCATATGAAATAAATATTCCCTTCTCCTCCCAGGAGAAGTATGCATGGAGTGTAGTGATTTTCATCTATAGCCACAGCGAATACTCGGGAAAAGCCTAAACCATCGATCGAAATCCCAAAACACGGCCAAAATCATCACGTTCGTTCTCGCAACTCCATACGATGAGACATAATAAAACTTAATCGAAACTCCGTGGACGGTCAGCATTTTAGCCAATCTTTAAAAAAGTGTTTAGGGTGCCGGCCGATTTTTAGCAATGTGGAATCGACCACCCGGAACCATAACTCAATCTGGACTCAAATCTACAATGTCATCAACCATCCTCAGAATTGCCTAGCGATATAGCTTACCTCATCATTCTCCGGCGTACGGGAGTACTCGGTTGCTTCGTGTGCAAGTCAGGGTGAGAGGGGTAGATACGTGGACGAGAACATCAATTAACAATGCCGAAATAATATCCAGAGATGAACTACAGTTCAGAAATTTATCAGGATGAAAATTCGGATAGGAACACTGCACTTTACTCAAAAATATCTTTACGTGTTTCACTATTGACCGCTAAATCTCATATAAAAGTAAAAGAAAATCACAATTATTGGAAATAGGAAATAGTGATTTTACTGGTTTACATAAGAGTTTAAGGGACTTAGTTATATACAGGGACCCGTGAGGAGAAGGTACGGAACTGCACTAAAGTCTATTGCGAGAGTGAAAGAGACAGCATGGATTCGAGCGGGAGAGAGAGTCTGATCATAAATATAATAATTATAATAATTATGATAATTATAATTATTATAATTATTATAATTCTTATGATTTGTTCCTCCTCGGTTGGGAAAACCAAAATTCATTTATATACTGGAGTCAGGTGATATGCTAACGTCTTTATTCTATTTGATAATTAACTCCCGGCCTCATACCTAATTTAGTATCATCGTAGAGTAATCGTAGCCGTCAGGTGGCAAGATGAAATGATTAGGTAGCGGAAAGCATTCCTAAGCGTAGGGAGTAATCAGGCAGCCTATTTTACGGCTTCTATAGCGTAATTGGCGATTTTGGTAACGAAATCCGCGACTTTCGGCCAAATAAAAGTTGGCAGGGCGGAGGATATCCACCGGAAAGCCGCAATCATTCTCTCGGTAGCGAAAAGGGTTCTCTAACGTAGAGAAGTCTTAGGTAACTTGATTTTCCGGTTAGGTAGCTCAATTAGGCGTTTTAGTAGCCCTCCTTCGCAATAAATTCAGGTAGCAAAATTGGATGGTAGATACCTGCATCAATTCAATTAGGCGATTCCGTCACCCATTAAAATGCACAACTAGTAACGAAGCATTTTCGTAGCATTCCTCTAGAGAATTTTTCAGGTAGCTTTTCCTTCGAGATATTTTCGGATGGCAGGTAGCGAACCATGCTCGGTCTCAAGACCCTGTTGAGTCTGGTGGCAACTAATTTTCGTGGTTCTCTCTCGCTCTCTTACTCTGGCTAATTACCTTAATGCATTACAGGTGATGCATTCGCCGGGAAGTTGGTCCAGGAGTAACAAATGGATGATAGGAACGATGGGGTATACTACTTTTAATCTTTGTTAGACTGATTCTGAGAGACTTCACGATATCTGTGAAACTAATCAACCACCCTGTTCCATTTGATGAAATCCACCTTTTATTACACTATTTTTCAATAGGTGACGATGCATTATATCGGCTTTCTTACCCATCATAATATGAGAGGGCCGAAAAAGAGAGATCGATTCCAGAACGTTATTTCGAAGAGGTTCGATTATTGCAAATTATCACGTCATTTTCCCCCTTGTCATTCGTAAAGGGAATTTACCAGTCGGATCACCACTTGTAATAGCTCGCGACTTAGCGGATGAGGTCCATTGCCCTCAAGCACCAAGTGCATCGTGGCGCTCATCGTAGCTGCCGTGTTCCCCGTTTTTATAATGATCAAAGTTTTATTCTTTATTCTGAGGGGTGTGTCACTGATACTGGGTTTACGAATGTTTCGGTCATCAGTAAGGTGCAGTTTTTGTTCGACAGGATCGAATTTCGGAGACAGGAGTTTGTGTCGCCCATTGATCAGGCAAGGAGGAGAATAAATGCGGGATACTATTGGACCTATGAGGTCATGATATATCAACCAGAAACTGTAAATATTGTAATAGACATAAGAATGCCTTTATGGCAGATTTAAGAGATGCAGGAAAACTCCCACAGCTCGGGAATGCGAGAGTTATAACTTCTGAAGGGTCTAGTGCAGGGCCCGGCAAGCTGGGATAATCGGGCTGACGAGGCTCCCGAGGATCGTTAGCGAGAGTTGAGAGAGGGGCCTCATCCACTTAAAGAAACTAACTGTTCTAATTCGATTTTTTTCTCTCCATGAACCCTGGTTCGACCGATACCGGCAGAGGGCCGTGTAATCGAGCAGCAGATTTCAACATTTCATAAATTTGAATTATAAATATCAATTTTCACTTGAAATAGATCGCAATATTAGAAAAAAAAAATTTTTTCAATACTTTCATGATGAGAAGTCTCCCTTGACAATTATTTTACGTTTAGACGATACTCGTCGGAATTCAATAAATAAAATACAATATTTGTCGACAATTCTGATTGAGCAATAACTTATTCAGTCATATAAAGGAAATAATTCGTCTATAAATAGTAATTGTTGAAAGGGGTTGCTTTGTCATTAGCAAAATTGAATTACTTATTTTTTAGTTTATTTTGCTACCTGAGTATCTGAGTAACTTCTACTGAAAAAAAAATATACTTCTACTTCTGATGAACGATATTTGGGCAATTTCAGCAGCAAATTTATTATCTCATGTTATGAAACAAAAAGGTTCATTTTTCATTTGGACGTTGCAAAATTGGCAAAATTTGAAGTGTAATATGAACATCTGCGATGAAATTTCCATGAATATACTTCTAAGTCGGCAGTGATAACTGAATTTTTCAAATTTAGCGTTCCAATATTTGGAAGGAAAATATTGATTGCCAACTACCATTTTATAAATAAATTGGTCAAGGTTTTCCTATGGAAATGTCAAGTTTTCAATTTTATTTAAAAAACGTAAAACTGAAATTTGGCGCCAATTCTGGCGAGTTGGCCATTTCTATTCGACTAGTACGCCACTGTACGTGGCTGACGGGAATATCATCATCACTGGCATTTATTCGCACTCAATGGTTGGCTAATTGGGTACCTATTAGTATTAGAAGATTAACCCGCCGCTGGTAATAAGCTGGCTCCCGACTACCTGAAGGTAGGAAAGGGGCCTGTTCTGATGCACTCAACGGAAATGGTGTTGAGAACCGCAAGGTAGAAGTCAGCCCCAGATTGGAAGGAAAAATGACAGCGGATGAGAGAAGCTTTTCTTTTTTAGTTGCCTTGCAGCTTTATCCGCGACACAACCTGTTTTACCAAACCAGCCGCCGTAAACTGAGAAAAGTGAAAAGGAGATTTTATATCCACTGGACCCACTGGAGTGCTGGCCTGGAGCAGACAATTGACGGTTGGAGCACAGTTGATTTTCCCGTCTTTTCTAAAGCCCGACTCATTTTGAGTAGTGTTGACGGTGCCCCGGTGAATGACTAGGAGGTTTTTCGCTCTTCATTCAACTTCAGAAATCGTAATAGCAATCATTTCCCCACAATGATGATTCCAGTAACTTTTAGCCTGTCCATTCTATAGTATTGATATGCCTAGTGATTGGGATCATTAGTGAGCATATCTACCCCTTGACGAATCAAGCTTCTCCCGCTTCGTCTTAGCTCGAACCACTTTTTTTGCCAAATGTTCGATTTGCAGATGTTCATATTGCACTTCGAATTTTGCCAATTTTGCAACGTCCAAATGAAAAATGATTTTTTTTTTTGTTCATAACATGAGATAATCAATTTTTAACCCAATTTTTTCGCACACGCACGTACTTCGACGCACATGTACGCACTTTCACCCCGCTCTGCTGATGTAATCAATCACCTCAGATGACCGGTGGCTTTTCATATCTTCCGGCTGGGCACTACTAGATGAGGTAATGGAACCATCGGAGATTGAAACCGGATAACTTGCGGCTTTTTACTGGCTGTTATTATATCGAACGTCTTGAGTGTTTTATGCTACGTCTTTCAGGGCTTTTTTGACCTGTTATTTCTTCGTATTTTTTTCAGGACTACTCAGCTGGTTCTTTGCATAATGGTGGAGTATAAGGCCTTCACAAAGTAGACGCTGCCTCTGCAGTAGAAAGTGTTCCTTAAGTAATGACAAACCAAATTTCTCTCTGACATGATTGGGGAAAATGATGAGGAAAAAACTTACCACCAACAAATTGGCATTGTAACGTGGTATTTTTACCAGTTACTGGTTCTCGACCGTTTCGCGATTTTTGAGACTTCCACCAGACGGGAAGTCACCTTCAATGGCGAGAATCCTGAGAAGAGAGGAGAGTGTTTAATTGATTTTATTTTGTCTTATTTTTAAATCAAAATTATGCGCCACCGCGTTTCAATCCGAGGACATCGTCAAGGATCCCTGGACGCCGAGAAATGTCATCGGACTCCGAATTTCTGATGATAACTGGATTTTTGATGTGGCCGACAATGGAGCCACAATCCAGATATCAATTACGACGGAAGTGACGCAGTTTGCTGAGCACGAGGCTGAGCTGATTGGCAATTCATGAAAAATAGGATAAGCATTATTAGAGGAGAGTTACTATTCTCTCGAGGTAGTTTGTAACGCAAAAATTGTTTTAGATTTTATTAGGCAGCGGTGAGGATATATTATCATCTATGATAATTAAGGAAATTGATATGAAGCATCGCCAAAAATTTGTAGCGCCTGCGTGATTATTATCAGTGAAAATTATTATTTGTCGCGCATGGCCATTTGATTGGGATTGGTGGATGATGACGATGTCATCCCCCCCAATTATCTAATTCATCGCGTTACCTACTTGTTGCCGATTCACGTGTGTCTCAAAATTTACTTCCCGTTTGGTGGTTAATTGGAGCGGACCTGTGACAGATTTTGAGACGAAAGCCGCTAAGTACGTTAAAGGACACCATTCTGACGGTTTTATGGATTCCCAACATTTTGGAGAATCATTAAGAGATTTGGGTGAGCGTGGTGGCCGTTCTTTTATTGAAAATATTTTGTTAGTGGGCAGAGATTCGATAGTCGATTTATTTTTGATGTTTCAGACATCCCAGTCGTGTAGGTCTGTACGAGAATTGTTTCTATCAGGGAATCTCTGACCACTCTAATCAGTGATTATTTTTGGCGTTCTCTCTCTCGTCCAATTTAATTATTCAGTTTGATTTTATTTTAAATTCTGTTAATTATGATTTTGGATCGTTTTGCGACTTTTGTTAGATAAATTCGTGTTGTGAAATTTATAAGAACCTCGCCATTGAATTTTATGTCAATTTCAGATAGTTTCAAGGTCTCGTGACTTCTAGAATATTTGTCTTGTGTTGTATTTCATGTAATTTTGAGTATTCGAGGTCACGTAGACCAATCGATTTTCACGTTACTGTTTCGAGTCATTGACTTTATTTGACCATTTCTTGTAAAATAATTTTGATAAAATTTCTTGACTTCTCCGACTAGTGACAATTGAGATTCGTAACTCACTTGTTTCCCAATTTTTTTTTATTTTGACTCATTTGACTATTTTACGATTATTTATTTATTTATTTATTTATTTTGATTTATTAGACTTCAGAAAATCTTGATTTAGTGATAATTTGACGATAGTGAGTAATTAAAAATTGTATAGTGTGCACAGTAACACGTAATCGATTTAAGGGGATTTTTATTGATTTATTTTTTTTTGTATTGAGACTGTTTTTCTTTAATTAAATATTGCTCTCCCCGACAATTATTTATTTTATTTATTTTATTAAGAATCCCAGTTGCATCACCTTTCAGCTTCCGATTTTCTAAATCTCTACGTGTCGAGCTACTGGAGCAATTGAAGCTGAGAGCGGAGAAGGATTTTGATACGGCGGTCATTCCGTTTAAAATTGACCTGGCGCCTAATATTTCGAATTTTGATTTTGCTGTTGGGGTTTTTGTGCCAGAAGGCGGGATAATGGACGGAGGGTTCCGTGAACCTCCGAAAATTACGTCGCAACCTAATGCCTCCGCCTAGAATTAATTTTCCTGCCGGTCTTATCTGTCTCATAAGAAAGGATTCCCTCAGTAATCCTTTTATTTTTTATATGCAAAACATTGTTTTTAGACTATCCTTTTAATTTGCAAAGATAGACCCCAGGTGAACACTTTGTTCAATGTTACACTGACTTCTTTTTTTATTATTATTCTCAAAATATGGTTTTTTTTTCACCTAAATGTTTCCCGTGGGCAATCGGTCACATCCCATCGCCACATTTTCCACATTTTATGTCTATGTTGACACATCCGTGTTAACGACGGCATTCTCCAATAGCCTGTTTTCGTATATCAATGCGAAAACATTCTTCAAATCTCATTGTATATGTCTTTATTTGTGAATAATTCCCAAATATCGCTATTTTTTGGTGATTACTATTCGCCTAATTATTTCTGCCAACTTCGCTGAAGGGAAATCGTGTTTGAAATTACATAAGGAACACTTTATACTATGGGGGAATCGTCTACTTCAAGAGAGCCTCATTTGTCCATTCCCAATCTCTGAAATTAATTCACGTTGTCCAGCTCATTCGATAGTGACTCTTAAAAGTATACGATTGTGACTTCTTCACCATTAAATGGAGTTTAGTTGAGTAACGTTAGGCAATTTATTTTTTTCGATTGCCTCATACATTTATTGCGGACTGTCTGTGAATTTTATGGCTTAATTCCGAGAGATCACTTGGGTCACCTGTGTCATAAGTGCATAAGGTCGGTAAGAAACGTCCAGCAGAAAGAGGTTATCATAAATTGTGGCTGATTGAGTGGGATTATTGAGGTACACAATCGTTATGAATGCGCAATCATTGCAACTTTACATGCGCAAATAATATCTCGAGAATCCCTTAAAATTTGAGATTTTATTACATCACCATAAAAATACACGTGACCGTCTGAAGTAAACAGGGAAGTGCTGAACGTTATGAATTGAGAAACATGAAGTATAGTGTCGTTTCATGTTTGACTTAGGCGTACCGCTGAGGGTGGCAAGTCGTGACGCAGTTGACGTGGTAGTTCCGCAGATGGACGTTGGCCGACGGCTGTTGGCACAGGAAATGCTCTGGAGAGCGAGGGAAAGAGAGCATGAGGTAATGTCAGTGACTGGAGGACTGGTGGCTAGATCTTGCCCTGTAGCATTGCAAAACGTTGTGGGCCTTCTTTACCAGCGTATTACTGGCACTATGTTGAACACCATGTTGAACACGAATTCAACGGAGTTGTCGTTTGGAGCCATGGGTTGATGCAGTTCGTAGTGTGAATCGGCCTTCCCGCAGCAACTGGTGACCGTGCAGGCGGGATTATTGGCATAACTTGTCCAAGGTTAAACGTCGCTGGTCAAATTATTTATCGATGATTTCGTAGAGTAGAGATATTGAACCGGCACAGAGCTCGCGGATTCCTACTTAGAGATTTCAAGTATTCCGAGCTATGTGGAGCTAATGCCTTACTGGTTGGTAGGACTTAGCGCTGGAGGCAATACTAATGATGACGAGTGACAGTAACAGAAGTTGTCAGTAGCAGCAGGAAACTAACACTGGATAAAATGATCGGATAATCGATGCAGCGTTGATTCGATCCTCCTTTTCACATGTGTTTTAGGAGTGGAATCAGGGAATTTTAGCCGTCGAATATGGGGGCAACTGATCGTCGTTTTTAATTATATCACCCAAATGAGAACTCACATTTGGATTATCGATATTTGGAAATTACGTGCATTCTTTTTGATTTATATCATCATCCGATGCCTTGCAACGGCGGTGCGTCTTCTACAGAGATCACCTAAAAAAATATCTGGGTTCGCGTACGGCAGTCGCTATTATTAAAAGGAAATCGCGTACAGCCGGATTGTTCCAAGACTCCCAAGTCCAGGGAATTTGAGTGCCCCCCCTGAAGATGTCCAATTTGATGATCATATCTGTCGTTGATGGAAATTAATATTTCAAGTTCCTTTACCTGGGACACGTGTACTCTCTTTTTTATTGTTGTTCTTACTCTTGTTTTCAGAGAATGTCCAGCCGATCCATTTGAGTTTCATTATGCAGCCATACAGTGTTGAAAATTCCCTGATTCAGTGCGGCATCCGCAACATGTCTGTCATAATCCACTCTTATTTGTCTGCCTTCCATCAATATTCCTAAAACTGCATCCTTTCTCAAACGATATACTAATGAACCAATATTAAACACATTAGGCAGTTGATTATCGGCTGTATGTATTTAATTCCCGGCTCGTCGATTAAATCGATTATATCACCTACGTGCTGTAACGAGCATCGGGGATGCCCGTTAGTATCCCCAAATGAAAATAATAACGAGAGAGAGAGAGCGCGAGAATAAGAAGTTAGGGGTAGGTTAAAATTACGATTATTTTCCCCCTTCGGGGCAGTTTAGCGATTTTAGGGTTAATGTTAGGGCAAGCACTAGGTTATTTTAGTTCCGGCCCAAAAAGCGGGCGCTCCAAAGAAAAAGGGTTCTTGAGGGTTAGATGGTACGGGTGGAAGGCCGCAGGGGGACACGAAAAGCACCCCTACGGATTGCCAAGGGCTCTTACGGGTGGAAGGCCGTCCGGGGTAGAATCAACCTTCATCTCGACGGAGTGCCAAAACTTTAAGATTAGTTACGGGTGGAACGCCGCGCGGGGTAAATCCAGCCGTTACCTCGGCGGATTGCCAATTAATCGAATAAAATTACGGGTTAGTGAGACAATATAATACGTTTAAGGTTAGTGATTTAGGTCTTCTAACCCCAGGAATCCAGGAGAATTAACCGAGAGAAAAATATCGCGGAAAGAAAAAAATTCTGGTAATGAGAATTAATTCAAGTTTGAATTACGTCTCCCGCGAAGGGCTTGACCCAGAATAAGGTAGAGGGATCCACCAATCGACACCCGATCGATTGGTAGGCGTGATTAGGCGGTCAGCGCAATGCGACACTGATCTCCAAAAAGCAGGTACGCATTAACCTCGGAAACATCCACACGGGAGAAAAAGAATAGTGAGTAGACGTGATAGTGCATCACCCAGGATACCAGGACAATTAGCTGCAGCCAGGATGGTCCTGAAGAGAAAGAGGAAGGCAGCGAGGAAAACGACCGTGAGTTTTTACGGCCTTAATTAAAGATTTTTCCCCTTTTTGGCGGCTCCCCAATAAGTTATTGGTGGTCAGAGATTTTTCCGAGCCATGGAAATGGCGTCGGTTGTTTCCCCCAAGTTTTGGGTGGTTTTTTTAGAGGACTGTTGGGAGGATTTTCCGAACGTATTCGGCGCGTGTTTTCCCCCGGTGCGGTTGGTGGGTTATTAGTGAGAATTTTGGGATTTTAGGGGTTATTTTAGGGATGGAATTTCTGTGTGAATTACCCACGGCCAACAAAGGGCCAGTGGTTTTCCCTCATGGCGGCATCGAGACAGCCATCGAGTGGTACGCGCAACAAGTGTGATAAGCGCATTAATATTCCACGTGGCTATTAATTGGCCCAATGTGGTTAATTAGCGATTTTTATGAAGATGATTTTGTGGGGATGTTCGGGGTAATGTTCTGAGCCGTACGGCTCAGGTTTTTCCGAAATCCGTCCAGCGGATTTCGAGATTTTGAATTTGTAAGGGACCTGGAATTTTTTTTGGTGATAGAATTTTCCTCGCCGTTAACCGAGCGGTGAGGCGTAGTGCTCTCTCTCTCTCACTCTCTTCAGATTTCGTGCGTGGGGGTTCGAGTCCGACGAGTTATATTTTTTTTTGTTCCTTTTTTTTTTGTTTTCTTAAAATTGTTAAATCTTCCTCGGATTATCGCCGATCGATAATCCTCGAGGCCACATTACTACGACACATTTTGAGTGTCTGAGTCCATTAGCGGCTTAGTTTGGGGTTTTGTTTGGGAAGAAATTATATTTCGAGCCAATTAAAATATTCATGACATTCAAGAGAATTATTATGATAATAAAATTTTAGGGTAGAGTATCTCAATAGATGTTTGTCCAATTAATTATTACTCTTGTACTGCACTTTGACATGAATAGCGGAACACGTGAGGACAATGTTTTTGTTGCATTAATTTATTTCTCGCCTCCCGTTTCCTTTTTTTTTGGTATTTTTTCCGATTTTTGCAGTAACCTTGCCCCCCATCTACGATCCACCCCTCTCTCCACAACTGGCATACTGAGCGACCCCAGGACCGTCACCTTTCCTCAACGCCTAATTCCCGTTCCCTTCAGGTTTCCTTTTCTGATTTTAGAGTATATTTTTGAGTTAGAGATTTAGGAGTTTGAGGTACGATTTTCGATACAATGAATTTCGAGGCTAGTTAAGTTTAGGATTAAGGACTTTTTCCGGTTTGGTAATTCCGGTTAAAGATTACCTGGCGCCCATTTGGTTAAATTTTAGCAGGTTTTATTAGGCTTAGGGGAAGTAGCGCAAAGGTAATGGGCATTTTCCATTCCCCGGGGAAATGTCACGTTACAGTGCCTTTCAAAGAGCGATATAACAGTTACCGAAGCATGTAAGTATGCTTCTGGTTTGATTAAAGCGACCTCAAAAAATATATTAAATGACAATGTTGTTCGATAATTAGGACCTGAGGCACTTCCTGCTTTTCACGTTCCAACTTAGACAAACTGCAGCACAAGGCCAGAAAATTATATGCCCGCCGACATATTGAAAGTGGTTGAAACAATTTCGGAATTCGAAATATCAGTCTTGAGGATAAAGAAATTTCTGGGTAACTGAAAAAAGCTGAGGACACAAAGTTGGACATTCGACTCGTTGAAAATCCCTATCAAACATTAATGCAGCTGCAGCATTAATGCAGCTCAGTATCGTAGGAGGGAATCAATCAGTAATGAAAAATAATTGCCGGGAAGACCGAAGCTTATTAGGTATCTCCTTAACCTACCTTTGAAAACAATAATTAACGATGTGAAATTGCAACGTGCGTGCTGACCAAATTCTGAAACAGACTTTTCGCATAAAATGGTATCCCGGCATAAAAATTGGATATTTTACTATCAACTTAAGATGAGGAACTCCTAAGTTGATCACGGGAAGTCACCTTCAAGCACTGCAAAACCGACACGTCATCAGAAGAAATTGTTACTATTTGTTTGGTGAGCTTCCAAAGGTGTTATGTATTATGATATCGTTAAACGGGGAAAACCGTCACTGCTAAGCGTTATGGTAGACGAGTTATCAGAAGTGAGTGATGACGTTTAGCATACGAAACTTTTCTTTGATTTTGCTGCGGGACACCATACGCCGACTCAAATCAGGGCACCCCGCAAGAAGCTACGCCCCTGGACCCCGTCAGAGGATTGTATGAATCATCGCTTTTTGGGGTTTTTACTTACACGGTTCTTACGAACATGAGAAAAAAGGAGGGAGTATTTTGACAAAAGGAGAGAGCTCTTTATTTTTGGAGTGGTTCTTCCAAAAAAGAATTTGTGCATCTGTTGTCCGGCAAAAAATTATGTTTTGTATGGGGTTTTACGTGCGTCCTCGAGCAAATTTCTTAAAATTTCTCAAATTTTAAAATCTGACTGAATTTATTTGCTCTAGCACTGAGACTGAAAGAAACCTTTTATTCACTGTTAATACATTGATTCCACGTTTATGTATGTGAACAATATTCAAATTTTCTGTTCATGGGGGAAACATTCTTATATAATCAGCTTCCACAACTGAATCATTTGCAACTGAGACAACTGTCAATTTTTATGCAACATTATTGAATCACTGACAACGGTTCTTATTCATATAGTGCTCATCATAGGGTTCACCATTTGAATCATGATAGATTAGCACCCATTTACAATACCAGCTCAAAACATGAGCTTCATGGTTAACCAAACAATTGATCAGTGAATGTATTTGACGTGTATATTTTTCCTCTTTCATTGCCCATAACATGTTTATCAAATTAACTTATGCCTGTTTATTTATAACTAAAGATTGGATGAAACTGTGGGCATTCCTATCCCTCGGTTTGGCGGAACCCAAGGTCAAGAATATCAAAAAGTGTGCGTGAAAATGGAGAATGTTTTCCTAGAACATCTACGACTCGTATATGATAATTCACACAAAATATTCAACATTCAGGATATTACATGGCATAGTGATATGATCGCATTCCGAGTGAAGACACACGATCTTGATGTTATGATTGAGAACCTCATGAATGTCATATTCGAAAATATCAACAATATCGAGGAAGGCTTGGACAGCCTTCGATGGTTCTACATGTACAGGCATCGGAGCAGCTTACAGGCAAAGTTCGAGGGAGTAATACATTCCGTAAGTATCAAGAACGTCTGATTCTCATTGACTGACACAATTTTTTCGGAAATTATTTACAAATTATTTCGATTTTCATTTAATAGATTTGGTTAGCCTTCTCCAAAGAATGTCAGATAGTCAAGCAAAAATTACTTATAGAAAGATCAGAGTACCCATTCAGCTGCTTCTATTATTCTGGTAGAGCATTGAATCTGCGCTTCGCATTCCGACGCCTCGAATCAATGAGGTTACTTTTGACAAATTCTGAATGGACGGGGTATTGTGGGATTGATGAAGACGTTTGCTATCAGAACAAAATATTACTCACTTTTATCAATGACATGGTAGCCAACATCTATCATGAATGGCTCGATGATATAGATTGTAGCCCTAAGAGTCGACCAGATAGATACTTGTTGAAGCAAAGTACTGAGAAATTTGGAAATCTGGAGGCCAATTTGGATTCTTATGAACTCAATTTATGTGGTGAAGCAAATATTTGGCGCTACTTAGGCTTTCCGATTCCCGTATACGTAGGGATGATCAGTGACAAGTGGCTGATTCTCCAGTTTCTGTCTGAAAGCCTTATCATGCTGACTTCTGCATACAATCACATATTGCAAGGTAAATGGGGAAATATATTTAAAGAATGCATTCCAACACGCCTACATAAAAATAGAGTACCGTGAAAAGAATATCGATTTAAAAATGACACATTTTTCTCCCTCAATGAGGTACATATAATGCTCGGTACCGAGAACTCGGTCCTCTGGCATCAACAACGCCAAAATAAACCCGAAAAATGAAATGTCAGGCGTCAGGTCATTTGACGAAGTAACCATCGGCTCGAAATCCTTCTTCACTTGTAGCATCCGTGGCTCCAGTAGCACGATATATCAATATCCAAAGTTGAAAAGGAATATGACAGGGATATTCAGGATAAAGCAATCCATAAATTTTCGGTGAAAACAATTTTTAATGACAATCTCGTCTCGAAACTCCAAAAAAATCACAGTGCGCCCGGGCCATACAACAGAAGTGAAATTTTTAGAAGAATTCTCGCATATTGCAATCTAGTGATCAATGGATGTCTTTCTCCAGTCTGCTTCCGTAATTGCGGGACCGATGGGGAAGATTATTGATATGACAAGAGTTACGCAGAAAAAGGAATTTTAAAAATATTTATTCAACAACAGTTTTTCATGTAACATACAAATTACCTGTTTTACACAGTTATCAATATTCTAGAGATAATACGATGGGGTTATGGCAACTAAAATATGAAACGAAAGTCCGCGAATCCAACTTCCCAACATACGTGGAGAACACAGCGTCGATAGTTGTGGTGTATTTAGTTCTCGATTGTCTTTAATCCTTATTCACATTCAATTCGAATTTATCATGCGCGCTCTGGTGGTCAAGAACGGAAATACCATGTCAAATTGATAAAATAGGACCGCGTTAGATGGATAAAACAGGGCGTCACGGTTGAGTAACGTTCGTAACGCGGTCAGGTATTTCACTCCCAATATATCGTTTCTAGATACTGCGACGTAATTTTCGGAGGTTCACGGAACCCTCCGTCCATTAGCCCGCCCTCTGGCACCAAACACCCCAAAATAAAATCAGAAAAATAAGTTAGGCGCCAGGTCAATTTTTAAGGGAATGACCGCCGTATCGAAATCCTTCTCTGCTCTCAGCCTCAATTGCTGCAGTAGCTCAACACGTAGAGATTTAGAAAATCGGAAGCTGAAAGGGGATGCAACTGGGATCCTCAGTGAAAAAAAAAATAAATAAAAGATTGTCGGAGAGAACAATATTTAATAAAAGAAAATCAGTCTCAATACAAAAAAAAAAGTAATAAAAATCCCCTGAAATCGATTACGTGTTACTGCGCACACTGTAATATTTTTAATTAGTCACTGTCGGAAAATTATCACTAAATCAAGATTCTCTGACGTCTAATAAATGAAAAAAAATAACTAAATAAATAAGTAATCGTAAAATAGTCAAATGAGTCAAAAATAAAAAAAAATGTCAAACAACTGAGTCACGAGACTCGAGTTGTTATTATCAACGAAACTAAAAAAAAATTAACGGAAAACAACTGAGTTACAAAACTCAATTGTTAGCAGTCGGAGAAGTCACAAATTTCATCAGAAATACTTTACAAGAAATTGTCACAGTAATTCAATGACTCGAAACAGTAACGCGAAAAATCGATAAGTCTACGTGACCTCGAACAATCTAAAATACACGAAATAAATACAAAACGAGAGACAGAATAATTCGCAGGTCACGAGACCTTGAAACTACTCAATCGAAATGAAATACAATGGCGAAGTTTTTATAAATTTCACGACACGAATTTATCTAACAAAAGTCGCGAAACTAACCAAAAATCATAAATAACAAAATTAAAAAGATAAAATCAATCAGAATAATTAAGTTGAACGAGAGAGAGAAAGCCAAAATAATCACTGATTAAAGTGGTCAGAGATTCCGTGATAGATACCATTCTCGTACAGTCCTGCAGGACTCGGATATCCGAAGCATCAAAAATAAATCGACTATCGAATCTCTGCCCACTAACAAACTACTTTCAATAAAATAACGGCCACCATGCTCACCCAAATCTCTTAATGATTCTCCAAAATGTTCAGAATCCACAAAACCGCCGGAATGACGTCCTTTAACGTACTTAGCGGCCTTCGTTTTAAAATCTGTCACAGGTCCGCTCCAATTAACCACCAAACGGGAAGTGATTTCCAAAACGCACGTGGATTGGCAACAGGTAGGTAACGCGATGAATTAGATGATTGGGGGGGATGACAACGTCAGCATCCACCAATCCGAATTGAACGGGCATGCGCGACATGGATAATATTTTTGGCAAGCATGCGCTACAAAGTATTGCGATGCTTTCATTAAATTTCTTGCCTATCATAAATGAGAATGAATTCTCAGCGCTGCCTAAAAAATTTTAATCAATTTTACGTTCCAAACTAGCTTGAGAGAATAGTAACTCTCCGTGATTAAATCTTATTCTATTTTTTTCATTCAATGCCAATCGGTTCAGCCTCGTGCTCAGCAAAACTGGGTCACTTCCTTGATGTGTTGCGAATGTGTTGCCTGGATTGTGGCTCCATCGACGACCACATCGATAAATCAGTCACTGCCAAAATTCCATCAGAGCCTGATGACATCTTCCAGCCTCGTCGAGATCCTCACTGATGTCCTCAACAGGAACGCAGTGACGCGTAATTTTAATTCAAAATAAAACAAGATAAAATCAGTCTAATATGCTCGTCTCTCTCAGGACTCTCGCCATCGAAGGTGACTTCCCGTCTGGTGGAAGTCAAATAACTAACGCGAAACGGTCGAGGAACAGTAACTGGTCAAAATACCACATTACAATACATTTCGGTAGAAGATGGAAACTTCGACGTGCTAACCCATGAAAATTCCGTAAATGATGACCGGATAATAGTAAGGCGGGAAAAACATTCCGAAATTTGTAAGTGACGTTTCCTCTTGCATATAACTTGTGACCTTGTCCGGTGAATTACATGAAATAATTCCCAGCGAGAGCCACGATAAAATATAGAAACAAAGTGGATGGGGGGGAATATCTCACTCGGGAGAATTTATCGTAACAATATCTATTTATCTGTTCTGGGATAACACAAAAACATAAGCTAAAAAACAAGTGAGAAATTCATGTCTTTTGATACTAACCTAGGAAAGGAGGAAGGCCAGCCAGCCTGCGGCGATACACAAACGATAATACAAAAATAATAAAGAAAAAGGGAGGAGATAACGGTAACAAAAAGAGGGGGGGAGAAGTGACGGGTACCGATTGTGAGAACAATTATTCATTAGGGCGTTTCCGTTTGATAGTCTCCAAATAAGGATGGAAGAGGCTCACCGTTGGGAGGAAATTGTGCTAAGGGAAAATTCGTTGGGGCAGGGAACAAACGTATGGGTACTCACGAAAATGGCGGCAAATCCACTGTTGCGGCCTCCGGGCGGCTGGACGATCGATTATTTCTCAAAAGGGCGACCCCCAAAACTAACTTGACCGCGACCAGTTACGTCCAAACTGAGACCAAAGTAAAGTGGGCTCATATCGTGTGGGATAAAACACTGAAGTGTACCATGCTAGGTTACGCAGGAATTCTAATTAGTGAAAGAGTCACGCAGAGAGAGAGAGAGAGAGAAATCTATTGGGGTACTAAAGAAAGGGAAAAAGAAAGAGAAATTTATTGGGGTACTAAAACAGAGGATGGTTACAACAATCCAAGTTAAAACCGCTCAATTTGATGGGAGAGGTAGATAAGACTGAGGTGAAGGAAGAATTACAATTGATTCAAGACTTACAGTTGATGATAAACGGGGGAGTAGAAGGTGCGCGCGATCACTCAATCGCGTTGTGGCAGACTCGGCGGTTCCCTCGAAGGTTGAAGGGGTAGATCTCGGTGATTTCTTGAAGACGAGACGATTCTCGGGGTGTGAAGGTGAGATCGACAAACTCGGAGATTTGTTGCGATGGTCTAGGCGTACAGGTCGTTCACCTGGCAGGTGAAAAGGTGCCGAACCGGGGGTTCGGGCGGTGTAACAAAAGATCCCAATTTTCCGTCGGATCAGGGGTGGCGGCTCGGCTTCTCGTGGACTTCAGATGTCGGATCACTTTTATGGCTCGCTCAGCTCTCATTCACCAACAAAGCGAATATTTTGTGCAGTTTTGTTACGCTCTTTTGAGGCTGGACTGTGTCAGTGTTGTACAAGTGTTTGCCCTTTAAACCCGCAATGAATCCGTCCAGGGGAGTCCTCGTTGTCAATTTAATTTCTTCTTGCTTACGCGACTCCGGCGTGGCAATTTCTGAAGTGGGTTGGCTCAACTAGTCTGCAATAGACTCACGCAGCTCAGGCGTAATTGTTGATGAAGACGGTCTCGTTTTGTAGGTAGGACTCCGCTTCCTCGAGGGTAGCTTGGCTGATACAGGTGAAGACTGGCGATGAACCAACTTGGTGAATCAAGGAGACTTGACGAAGTCGTCGAAATCGAAATAGTCGTAGACTCAGAAGTGATAGTCGACTAAGAAATGCCCTTTGCGGGTTGGGGCGGGGTCATATATACCCTTGGTGGAGATCATCCCCCACCTAGGCCCGCGACCGTTATTTTTCAGAGGGATCAATTGATATGCCGGGATTAGTCACTCATCATGGCGGTCCGTATCTAGAAATTCGGGAGTTCGTTGTCTGATTCTGAGAATCGGGAAAACCGTTGACAGCTGCAATCGTGACTCAGGTGGTGTAATCTCCGTAATCCCGATTTTTACGACGTTTCGGCCTATCAGCGAGATCCTACTGATTTTGGGTCCATTGTGGGAGAAGTATCGCGCTTCCTGTCACCCACCTGTCGGTCTTATGCCCCTTTCGAGGGCGGGGGTTGGTGCAGGGCTTTCCCCTCCTCCGCGCGTCAAATTCGTAGCGGGCGTTTAGCCATAGTGCGTTTGGTGCCGGGCTCCATGTCTTTGTCTCGCGGGCCGTCGTGACGGCGGCTTATCGACATAATTTTTCATTAGGCTGACATTTACAACCCGGATTACCGGAGGAGTCAAGACGTCTCGTACCGTCTCCAGGTTTCGTCCAGCGCTCGGGGGGGGGGGGGGGGGTGCGCTTTTGTGTACGAGAGCATGACTCATCCCCCGTCTGTTGGCAGCTGCTCCCAAAAAACCGTTGGGAAATTCCAAGATTACGAGAAAAGTCAAGAGAAACCGCGGGATCCGCGACACCACCACGGGAAAAATCCTCCGGATTTTCCTCTCTACCCAATCCACCTCTCAAATTTCTCGTCCTTCCTCTCCGTCTTTTTCTGCACTTCTGGGTCTGGTCCTCCTCTATAAAAATCACCTCGTAATTCTCCTCTAGTTCTTCACTTTCACTTTCCAGTTCCCTTCAAACTTTCCAACACTTCTCGTCAAAATTATCCTCCTCGAAAAAACTCTATCACGTCCGGGGCGGCTGTACAACGGGTGATGGCTTCTCGTCACTCATTTTCTTTCTTCCCCGATTATCGCCGATTATCGGGGTTAATCGGGCGCACTCGTTATAGCAGGGCTGGGCAAACTCTGCTCTGAGAGTAAGTCGTGCTCCCGACCTCTATTAGTGCGTCACAAAGGGTAGATGAAAGCCTATTGTATCGAGTGATGGGCCTTTATGACCCAGGTCGTAAAGGCCCTTCTCCTCCGTTGAGATCAACCGAAGTGGGGCTGATGCTTAAGAAAAAAAAAGAGGAGAAATGAGACTCAAGTAAAGCAAAAGCAGAGAAATAAGTCGATGCGGAAAATTTCAATTTTTTTTCATTGTGTGCATTAAAAAATAATCAGATGCGCGACAAGTTTTACCCTTCCGGATAATAAATTCTACTCGTAAAACGTCATCAGTCTATCTACCTCTCTCTCCAATACAATATGTGCAAGAAAGAGACAGAAGACGCAATTATAACGCAATTTATCCCAACGGCCGGGAGACCCCTTATTGTTAAAATTTTATAACATTTCCCATCAATTTTCCTATCCTTATAATTCCCTTCCAATTCCTGACGGAATACGTCTACCACCTTCCCGTGGTTTCCGTTGAACAGCATTGGAAAATGCTGGCCAAGAGTGGGCGAAATATATAATTAATCAATTAAGATTTCAGGATTTGATCAATTCGTACCGGTTGGAAATTTATTCATTTTATTTCTCCACATTGAACTCAGATTTTAAGGCAATATGGTTCAGACTTAAAAGGAATTCTCACATCAGCAGCTCATTCAGAAAATTGTTGTTCAGTTTTTGATTTTTCATTTATTTTTTATTAATCGCGATCGGCATTTTTCCCAATTTTACCTTTGCCAGACGCTTCATGGGACACTCCCCACCTTAGTACCTGCAAAGCCCCCACTACTGCCCCCACTATGCTAGTACTAAGACCCTTATTATTGAAATGGTTGTAAATTTTATTGGATTTCTAATTCGAGTTTATGGCTCTGCTCCGAACTACCTGGAGATTGCCCATGCCTGCGTTATAGAGTGTCCTTGTCCTATTAATCTTTCATATGGGGGCCATCGAGGGACGTCTTCATCTTCTGGGTCACGTGGGTTTAATACGTCCTGTGGGGGTGTTTTGTTTTTCCATCCGTCTGCTGCTGCCGTTGTTGAGTGCGGGGGCGAGGGGCACCAGGGGGTGGGGGTTTTCGTCTTCTTCGTCGTTGGAGTTATCCTGTCGTGAGTACCTAGGCGAGAGGAAACAGAGTGGGGGGAGGGAATAGCTGGTGAATGGGTTGCCCAACGATGACAGATTTCCTAACCTTCCTCCTAATTCTTCTTTTTCCTTTTCATGGTGAATTACTACTAACTTATCCTAATTATAATAATAAAAAGAAAAAAACCGTTGTAATCATTAGGGGGCAGGGGAAGGGCTCAACTTGTTGCCTCGTCACAAACTCACCAGCGGTAACTAAATGTCGTGGTGCGTAGATTATCAATTCCAAACAGTGATGTAGTTAGAACCCAAATCAACTATATCATCTAAAATCTTTTCGAAGCCAACTTGAACCCATTTCTTTCAACACTGGTAACGAAAGACACCAGAATGTCATGGAATGCAACAGAGATTCATGGGTATGCCTTCTAAACGCATCGTAGGTCGAGAATGATTTAACTTGTTAACATGCAACTTGGTAATAAATAAACCGGATTTTTTATTCATTACTCAACAAAATCATAAATTCTCCCGTACTGTGGACCTCACTTTGTAACTTTTTCAAAATCACTTTGTTTAATGGCGGCTGTCCGTGTGTTTCCCCGAAGTTATGTTGTTCTCTTAGGTATTCTTTGCTGACCCGGAATAGAGTTGTGAGGTTACACACAGTTAAATACCTTGCTTTTATTGTACATCAAAATTTCATCTGAACACTATCGTCGATTATTCCAAGCTCTAAGAGCGAGTGGCAAACTCTTGAGCTTTCGAACGAAAACGTACATGTAAGATACGTTTAGTAATACAAAATATCATCTGGTATTGTCTGGTCGTTTTTCTCGTTGGATCCTTTCTCAGGCGGGTTGCGGTTATTATCTCTTATATCTCTACGGACTGGGTGAGAGGGATAAAAAGATCTCGGTTATACTGCTATCTGTGGATGACACTGGACATATGATTCTAGTCGATCATCCGGTCAAACGATCTGAAAGCAATACTCGCATTTGAGTGTGACGGTGATTCATCGCTATAAATCGCGAGGTTGGATCCTCAGTGGCGGTTGTTGTCAGTCTCGTTGCTTGGTGATAGCCTTCCATTTGGCTTGGTGATCATCGCATTCTCGATCTGTGCTCTTGGATGTAATATTATTTGGTAGCATCATTTCAAAGTTCGAATCGCTTCCTCAGTTGCTTCTTCGTTGTCGGTCGCATTCTGGCGGAGGCATGCGGTGGTTCTCTTCGACCGTTAGATGCTTTCAACAAGAAAAAGTTGTGGTAGAAAGGACAATGCCCCTCGGTAAAGATGACCCCCGCGTGGCTGCTGTAAGGATATGCACGAAGGAAATTATTGTGTGGGCTGAGTTTTCGGAGCAATAAACAATACATTTATTGAGCGGTTTTATTTTATAGAGATATTCTATGCACACATTTATTTTCTGGTGGGTGCAGGATGTAAATCTTACGATCCATTGGGATTTCTCCAAGTACTGCGTGGCTAGCAGTCTACCGGTTATTTACTATAGATGTTATTTTAACGTAGCTCTGAATGTCTGAAATGAATGCGTGGCCTCTGCTAGCATGATTGTCTCTCATTGGCATCCTCCATTTTTTTCTGTTCTTATTCCATGCACTTTTGTGTTTCTATATATTAAGCCGTAATTTTCAGAGATTCACGGAAACCTCTTTCAATCACTCAGCCTTCTGACATCAACAACCCCAAAACGAAGCCAAGAATGTTCGACGCCAGATCATTTACCAGAATGACCACCGTATTGAAATCGTTCTTCGTTCCCATGTTTTCGGCGCCAGCAGCTCGAAACGTAGTGTTACATCGAACATGGCCTACTCCAAGGAAAGTTAGGAGTTCAAAAAATTCAAATTTCCCCGGGCACAAACTAGAAATTTTAAATTCAATGAAAGAAATAAAATTCTAATTGACTCTGGTTGAAACTAAAAAGATAGAGAGAGAGGGAAGGGTCTGGAATTTAAAATAATTGGAAAAACTTCGAGTTTAATTAAACACAATACACACACTTTTAAAACTTATTTTTAAACAAAAATCAAACTTTTTATGAGACAAATAAAGAAACAGAAAAGGAACCCTTTATTTAAAGAAGTCGTTTGAAAACGACTATAACTCCTGTGTAGGAAAAGAAAATAGAAATCCAGAATGGATTTCTAGGGTTTTAAAAATTCAAAGTTGAACTGCCCTGGCACTCCGCAGGACAAGTGGTTTTATTATTTGCTCTGAGTGTGTGAACTTAAACTGATGCAGGAGGGAAAACTTGGGACCAATGGCACACAACCTTGGCCCAGAGTTTTCCCACTTCAAGGCTCTCGGTCCCATTGCCTCAGGGTTACTCCATCCCTTCCACATTGAGTTCGGAGAGCTTATATTGGGGTGTGAGCGGACTTTTCCCCTCCCCAACAAATCAATGAAAATTGTTTCGGGAGGTCCCATTTTCTCCCTCCACAATGTCCATGAATTCTTTTTAAACAATTTAAAACTTGTTAAAATGTTCACATATATGTTTAATTTAGTTGAAGATAATTGTGTTTGAATTAGTTCTCCCAACTAAATAAAAGGAAGTAACTAATTTAACTAGTTTAACTAATTTAACTAAATTTGAATTAATTCGTTAAAGATAATTAACCTATCCAAGCAGTCTTCTCATCTCTGTAATTTCACTGACTTTTCAATGGCCCGATTAGAATGGTTTAATTTCAAAAATAGAATTTCCGAATCTGATAATAATTTCTATTAATTTTTAAAATGTCTTTAAGGAAGAAAGAAAAAGGAATAAAATCGCGGTTCACGACTGTAAAAATAACACTCGGAAAAACAATATTCAATGTGGATTTTCACATGTAAAATTTATAGCTGTAACTAAATCCGAAAAAGTCTCGAATTCAAGACACTTAAATGGTCTCAGTTCCGACCGTGTGGACTGTTTATCGCCCTAAAAAAAAGGTAGACTGAAGGGCCCATTGAAGTGCTCATTGCACAGCAAAGGTCCGAAACATATCTATTTATTTTACGATCATTTTTCCAAGAAACTTTCCTTCCGAAAATATTCTACGATTAGTTTATTGGTTGCAGCTGCGTCCCGTACACTTGAAAAAGAAAATGTTAGTCATGAGAGAACGTTGGCCTCAACTGCGACAATAAATCAAAACCATAATATTCTCTATCTTGAAAATCTTTAATTAAATAAAGAATAATAAGATAATTCTAAAAAAACGACGGACGTCACAGTAGTGATTCACATATTTGCGAAGTTGAAAGGAAATGCGACTGTTATATAGAAAATGAATTAATTTCATTTTAAAAAATAGTCAAATAATGTGTGACGTGACATTTCCAGACGGGCCGAGAATCCCAATCAGTTTGCCCTTTCTCCCTATAGCTTCCTCGCTGACATACAAAAACAGCTAAATCGGGATTAAACAAGGTTTCCAAACGCTAGCTATTTTTTTTTTACTTGAGAAATCAGTAACTCAATAAAATTAAAGCTAAGAAAAACAGCCAAATAGTAACGCTAAACTAGAAGAATGTCGGTATGTTCAGCCAAAATAACGGTTATACCAGGTAACCACAGTAAAAGGAACTGCATGGCAGGTACTCAAGTGCCCGTCATTATGGCCTGAGAGGCGTTAAGAAGTGACCATCAAGAGGACAACACCTGGAAACCTCAAATCATCTAAAAGAAGTCACACAATAGCTCAAAGGCATGCCTAAAGAGTTTCTTCCATGTTTTTCCTTTAGTCTATCGAAAATGGGGTCCAGTAACTCAAACAACCCTCCAATGGTAACCGCAGATGGGAACTACCCCAAAGAATTAAAAATGTCGGCAATTTAGAAATGGACAACCTTAACCACGGGTTCACCGATATCGAGAGAAGAAAAATCAGATGAATAGGGGTACGTCTGCCTCGAGTGCCACGCCTTATTGGTAACAGGGGGTTGGCAGGGACGATGACGTCATATCCAACGAAAGTTATGAGAGGGCTTCCCAGGATTGACACAATTCACCAGATGATTTCTTGAAGTCCAAACAACGGGACATCTCCAGCCTCAAAGGGTCCACTGCATTTGACATGCGAGTTTTCTAATGAACAATAATTATTCATAGTCAAAGGAGGTGTACAATTTTCGGAACATGAACGTCAGAAAAATGGGTAAACATGCAACTTCTGACATTCGAAAAACAGTAATTAGAGAGAGGCAAATGCGCGATCACCATGTCTTTATCCCAAAATCTTCTCCCACACCTGGGGAAATGGGGGGTGATACCAAAATGAGGGTACATCGTCCAGAGACATCCCCTTTGAATGCATTGTTAAACATATGAAGATGCCTCCCACCACACCTCAGAAAACGTTTGATGACGAAATATTAAAACGCCAACGGTGTTTTCATACTTCGCCATCAAAAGCATACTGAGCTTTGAGGACACCAACACCAACCAACACAACCAAAGCAAGTTCAACGATCGAGGTGGGTTTTTTTACCCTGATAACCCTCGCACAGCAGGCAGATACCCAGGATCTATCATATAAAACCCCAAGCCTATGGTGATCATCGTGGCAATCTTATTTGAAATTTTGATCGTCTAAAATCTCAGTTCAGTTACTCTCCACTGCTTTTCCAGCGCAACACGATCTTCACATCCAATTCATCAAAGAACACTCATCCAACTCACCTGAGAAGATACCTTCGCCAGCTCACAATCTTCGCCTCCGAGAAGATACACTCATCAGATCGAGATCTCCACATCCAACTCACATGGCTGGAGATCCTCAGACTCGCCCACACCAATCAACACGATACTAAGCCCGTATTCAGCCGTATTATTTAAAAAACATAATTGTAAGTCACACATTCCATTTTTCCTTTTTGTTGTTTTCTTTTTCTTTTGTCGTTCCTCTCTCTCCCTCTTTTCCAGTTACACAATCATTACTTCCCTTTTCAGAATTCTTGGTAAAACATCTAACCCTTAATTTTGGTCTAAAAACAGTAATCGAAATAATTAGTTTTGTTTATACCCCAATTATGCTCGTAACCCTTCACGGTGTGATTTATCATTTTGTTCGGTACATCACGTTCCCAAACTACTTTCATTCCATAATCCTTCGAAATCTGAACGATTCATCGCATCCTGAGGGTCGCCTTTCGTCTCTTCATTATTCTTTAAAAAAACTGACTCCAGGGCCGCAACACTACGTCCCTATTGCAAATTCTGACTTGTTTATCTGATGATTCCAGCGATGATATGAGAGAAATAAAAAATTCTGCACCCACCCAAATATTCTGTGATGGTGTGTTGGATGCCATTTACCGATTGGATATCTCAGATGACAAGGTCGCCAACAATCAACGAATTGATAGCGCGTTCAAGTCGCGCACAAATGTCAATCTGACGAATGAGAAAAATACCATAACAATGTCACTCAATTTTCAGCGGACGGGCCGCAGTAGCCTCGAGTATTTCTCTCACTCTGTTCCGCTCACCGTTGAGTAAGAGCTCTAGCCCACGGGCATTGGAACAATCCCGTTTCGAGAAAGTGGAGATATCTTGATCTCCGGATGCGGTGGAAATCGCCAATTTCGGGAGAATATTTGCGAGTTATGCCCCTCATCGGTGAAGTTCGTCCGAACACGATCGAAAGAGCCGTTCAAGCGTGATCAATAAAAACACATCAGCCAATATTTTACCGTACGTCGCAGCATTGGGCGTAGTGCTGTGTCTCTCGCTCCATATTTCTTCTCCCCTCTCGTCGCATTTCCCATGCTTTCCCGAGAGTTTTCTCGGCGTAACTTCTTATGTAATTAATGATGTGGAGGATTAATAAAGATTTCCTCGTTATCATTTATTTATATTCTATTATTCTTATCGGATGGCTTCACTATTATGGCCATGGTAAAATTCCCAACATCCCTGAAGGCTCGGAAAATCTAACAGGGTTTTCTTTCTTTTGGGGAATAATTTACCACCTCGGCCGGTATAATACATACCATTAACCTCGGTTGATTGGAAACCTCCTTCCCCAAATTGGCTCCTGTTATATTGGGCTATCATCCCATTGATTGTCAGTGACACATCAATGTAAGTTGGTTCGTGGCAATCACCAAGAGCGACAATCAATGCCTAAAGGCATCTTGAGAATCATGCTGTTTGACTTAATGTTTGACATAATTGTAAAGAAATCACCAGCTTCCCACGTTAGGCGAAAGCTGGGGGAAACATCGACGTGAAGAGAGTGGTGCGACATCCCCCACCACTTTGGAGTCAGCTTCGGCCTAGCTACACTACTAAAGAGGAGGACTTAACAATGAGGACTTATGCCGGCAACCGAACAGCGATCTCACGCAGCTGACATCACAGAACATTAAGACTTGTTCTGTCTTCATCGCCTGGTGTTTCGGCCATCTACCATGGAAGCGATCTTGAACGATTGCCCATTATGAGATTCATTCACAACACCCATTTGGATCATCTCCCTTCAGCGACAATCATGAAATCCGTATCTCCATACAACACCAGGATCTCTATGTACTTCCAAGCAACAGTGCATTGCACATTTGTGATTTATTAACGAAAACTGATAACATGGTAGTTACAAACCCGCGGCATGTGAATAATGCCATCTATTATTTATTCAAGGAAATACGTTATGAATGAAATTTCGCGGAAATTAATAAGTGTAAAAATGGTGACTTGACAGCATTAATGAAAAATTACATCTCTTAACGTGCTTGCCAGAAATCTCATGGAGAGTGCAGGTTGGAAGATTGACAAAAAGAGGAGAATAACTGATGAGACAGGATATTTTGATGCTTTCATGCCCCTAAGCATCATTTTAGGATTCACTGGAGATTATCAGAGAATTTTTGTGTATACAAAGCATGAGCTAATCCAAACACGTACACACAGCAATTTTAATGCTATACTGCACGCCCATGATGGACCACCTACCGAAAATTTGACAATTACAATCACCAAGATTGACTGGATTCTGCCCTACATTAAATCTGCTGACACTCAAAAAGTGCAGCTTTTCAATTAGATTCCAAAAGACCTGTAATGCCGATTAGCTTTCGCTCTTGCGGATCGTACGAGTATCCTCTGCTGCCGAACACCACAAAGCAAGTATAGACTGTGAAATTTTCAACGCAATTGGAGAAACCATGTTACTACATCCTCAGCTTCCAAATAGCTAGAAAAAATGAGGTTCGGAAAAATGCAAGTGAATTTGATCATTGTAATATTCGAGGAGTCAAATTATTCTTTAATTCGCATAGGTATTCTTATGGAAACCCGAGTTTATATATTGCATACAACCCATCAGTGTTGCGGACACCGTTGTTTACTACCGTTAAAATTTCTATTTAATAAATATAAAAACCTGGTACAACACTAGGTTATAAATGATACAAAGGGACTCGGAAAAACCCTGCACAATGGTGAGGAGTGTTAGAAAACCCAGTCAAAACATCGATTATGTGAGGTTAACGCGACGAAAGGAGACCCCCTGGGGGGGGACGCTCAAGCAGTCATCATCATGCGGGCCTCCGAAGAGTCAAGGAATGACCATCAAAGGACAACACCTGGAAATCACAAAACACTTAGAGGAGGCCATACAAATTGCTCAAAGGCATAACTAAAGAGATCCTTTTGACTTCTTTTCTTCTCTCAATGGGACATGGGGGCACCAATATAAACAACCCTCCAATGGTAAACATAGATGAGAATAGACTCAAAGAAATAAGATGTCGGCAATTCAGAAATGGACTGCCTCAACCATTGGTTTGTCGATATCGACAACAGAAAAGACAGACCAATAAGGGGGTACATCTGGCACGAATATCTCCCCCCATTGGTTACAGGGGGTTGGCTTGAACCATGACGTTATCCGCACCCCATACCCAACGAAAGTTATGAGATGGGTTCCAGGAATCGGGACCATCCACCGGATGATTTTAAGTTGTCCAAACAAGGGGCCATCTCCATCTTCAAAAAGTCCACCCCGCCCGACACACCGATTTTTCTGATGAACAATAGTTATCCATTGTCAGGAGGATGACTAGTTTACGAGCTAGGATGTCATCGACACCCCATGCCCAATGAAAATTATGAGATGGCTTCTAGGAATTGGCGCGATTCACCAGATGATTTTTAATTGTCCAAACAAGGGGACGCCTTCATCCTCAAAGGATCCACTCCGCTTGACACGCCAGTTTTCTAATGAACAATAGTTATCCATCGTCAAAGAAGACGTCTAGTTTATGGGTCGTGAGCGTCAGAAAAATACATAAATATGCCAGTTTTCACATTAGAAGAACATTAATTAGAGAGAGGCCAAAGATCGATCGTCCCGTCTTTCTCTCAAAACCCTCTCCCACACCTGGGGAAACAGGGGGTGAAACTAGAGAGAGGGTACATCGTCCAGAAACATCCCTTTTGAATACATTGTCAAACATATGAAGATACCTCCCTCCATATCTCAAAAAACGTCGGGGGACTAAGAATCAAAAAATCAACGGACGTAAGGGAATCACGCCCGAACAGTATATAAAGGGAGGTTTTTCGCCAGATCAGTCAGTCTAAATTAAATCTTCGACTCCTAATCATCTTCAAGTGGTATCCTGCTCTTCAACCAGTCGACTCTCCAAGATCAGTCTCCAAGGGCGAAACTCTGCAGGACCACCCTCTGACGTCACCACTGGGGCACAGTTCGAGCATTTAACTCAACTTCTAACCCCAGATTGAGTGTGCAACTTTAACCAACGTGTCCAAAGTAAAATTTCGACTCGTGGTATTCAACGAGGGGCCAAGCTCATCCTTCAAGATCCGTCTGTTGGAAGCCAGCTTTTGCAAGCCAACTCATCACTGGCCATAGCCTGGCTACACTACTAGTTCACCCGAGCTTCTCAGCCGAGGTTCTTCTGTAAGCCCAGCAACGACCTGGCAAGTCTTCAAGCAACACAACGAGTTCAACCCGAGCTTCTCAGCCGAGGTTCTCTGTAAGTCCAGCAACGACCTGGCAAGTCTTTGAGCAATAC
>NW_011887977.1:57055-93076 GCF_000806365.1 Fopius arisanus
CTACACCAGCCAGCAACGAGCTGGTGATTCTCTCAGTATCTGACTGAGTTCAACCCGGGCATCCAGCCCAGGCCATTTCTGCCGAGCACCACAAACCCGCATCTAGTTCCAGTGGTCAACCGAGTTTTATTTAAACTCAGATCCACTGTCACCAGCAACACCTCCAGAGTCACCTCATCACCACCACTACCAACGAAGCGTGTTCGAGGATCTTCAGCTCCATCAGCGCTAGAGCATCTAGCACGTTTTTGGAGTTCTCCGGAATCCGATACGTAGAGGAGAGCCACTGAGAGATCACCCACTCATCCCTACACCGTAGTTTTTCTTCAACCGTAAGTCAGAAAAAACACACCAACAACATATACACTATTCTTACCTACACTTTTTCTACCCCTATTCCCCGGTTTTTATCTTGGACTTTCTACTATTCTGTATTTTCAAGTGAAGTGTAATAAATTTTAAAGGGAACTCAAGGGTATCTTTCTCTTTGTGTGCTAATTCCTCACTTAGTAACCATTGTGCAGTTCAGTGCTTAGTCCCACGCAATAGGCCCCTCATATTGAGTGAGATTTATAAGATCTTCCCTTCTCCGGACACTACCTGTCGCTACTAGTTACGGTCAAGTTACCTGAAAGGTTCACCTTTTCTCTTATATTTTGGCCTACCTAGTGACCCAGTGCCCGCAACATCAGCTCTTCTCTACGATATGCACACCAGCTTCCAAATCTCCTATTAGCTTAAAGAGCCTGAGTCACTATTCACCAGAGCGGACTTCTTGGAACACTCATCGTCCTCGATTGCTCCAAGCAGACCGATTTGTGGAAATCTGGACATGTGGATATCCGTCTGGAGTTCAAATCATCAGAGCTCTCCGCCCAAAGACCGCAGCTTACTGACTGGTTTTACACGATCGAATCGTTGAATACAGCTAATTTACCGACGGCATCGAGGGAGTTATTTGAAAAAAAATGTAGTTATTCAACTGAATAAATAAATAATAATTACTTTAAAAAAAATTGGTATTAGACCACTTGATCAACTTTTATGTTTTAATATTTTTTATTAATTTTTTACCTGATTGAGGTTGGTTGTTTTTAATCTTTACCTTTATTTATTTTCTATTTATCACGTTTTCAATGTCAATGTATATTGAACATTACAAGGCACATTTTTGACACATAATAGGCAGATTTCCCCCAAATTGTAGAAGTTACATAAAACGATATTACTTTGCGAAAATTGTGGATCACGATGTGAACTTCGCAATTTCGACAAAACATGGAAGAATTCATTAGTCCGGTCGAGATATCCCCCTTCGAGATCAAAGATAATTTATCCTCTCTCTTATGTGAGTGCTCCCGCCTTCATATTAATCTAGCTGCTCCTTGATACTCCTGTACACTTGCTCGATGTTCTGGGTATCTACAATTTTTCCTTGGGCGTTGACAAACTCAATCTCATGATTCACTGTCTTGTGGTTTTAGCCTCGCAGCAACAATCCGCAATAACCTTTTCATCCATCAGTGATTACAGTAGTACCAAGCTCTACATTGTTCATAATATATTTGTGCAAGGTCTTTGCCGACCGACTTGCTACGGGCGATACTCAAATTTCTCCGGTATCACGGTCGTATATACTGGCTGGCCATTGTCCTTTTGTCCTTTCCCCCTCTATTATTATTTCTCCCTCCTTTCAAAGTTCCATCGATCTCCACAATCTTACCTGTTAGGATTTCATTAGTTGTGGTAATTGACTGTTCGACTGTTTCTTTGTTGATAAAAAGAATTTTTGTTCTTATTTTGGAATGCATAAACCATGAATCAGTGTAACTACTTCTTCCTGTATTACACTGTTTTTTTGGTTGTTAGTTTATTGTTATTAATATGGACTATTGTATTTCTGCATCTAAATTCGTTCATTTGATGATTGAGATTCATCTCTTGGCCACAATTTCTGTAAAAACTGTGGCGTTCGATTACTCTTTTTTCCATTACAAATTCTAGGACTTTTTCAGTATTTAAACTAATTTTAAAGGCTTTGAATAAGTTCATTTTTAAAAAAGTAGACCGCCTCTCCTATATAACTTATTTGGTTTATTTGCAGTTATGGTTGTCTCTTTACATCATAATTATATTAATTTTTTATGAAGATCGGTGTTATTACCAAAAACTCTTTTTCCTTCTCCCTAACAACATTATGACCAAGAGCAGAGTCTGCCTCGGCTTTCAATGATTCAAATATTATGTTTACACCGAGTTTGAGTTCATCTAGAATGCCTGACTTAGGTGCTGCTGGACTTTCCTTCTACCGGTTTGCTCCTTTCTTTTTCTTCAATCCGCTGGTCCATGAACTCAACGATGTTGCACAAAATTCTTACCGACTTTCAGTATCAATGCTTGGATACAATTAAGAATAACAGTTTATTTCTTCGTAATGTGGATGGATAATGGCAGGAGTCTGTGATCGAAAGCATTTTCCTCATTTTTCTTTCTTATAGCAGCATAATTGCTCTCCAAAACCAGCACATCACTGATGACACTCCAGATATATTCCGGTGGAACATGACCGAAATGCTTCTTCACTATATCCCAAAATCGGGACACTATGGTGGAGTACCATTGAAATAACGTATGTTGTCTGGTGAGAAATTCTCCATGATTCCAGCTGAAATGTTCCCCAAAAAAATCGCCATTTATACGTGCTTATCACCTCCACCTCTCTGTTGCGGATACCGCAGTTGAGATAGATGTCTCAAAGACAAGGGACACAAGATTTTTCATTTTATGAAAAATGCCCTGTTATAAAGTTATCTAAGGAATGGCCACAAACACCTGACGGTATTGAGACACTTTTCATTTCAACTCTTGTAACAGTGTATTTGGCTGTTGTTTGTGATAACGCCGCTTAGTGGGATAGTAATAATCCAGAACTTAATCGGCTATTTGTGTTATCCATCAAACAAAAACTATCCCTTGGTCGAACCAATCGGATATGAATATTTACACCGCTTGTCAATGCTCCATCTTGATTGAACACATCGCAATGTAAGTGTCCCAAGAGATCGATTGTTTTTCCACTACTTAAATAGGATCGCCGTAAAGTTAAACCCTCATTACTTTCCTCAACGTCATCCATCTTATCAGCTGTATCATCTGACCACACCACGCTACGCAGGTGCGAATTCTTCGCATCGGCGCAATAATTTAGAAGTGTTTTTATGTAAGCTTGGTAAGCATATGCACAGGCGCCACGGCTTTTTGATTGAAAGAGATATCCACTTGATCGAATAATAAGTGTAATGAATTGTTGACAGGCCCGATAGTATTGGATGGTGTAAGATTCATCTCTGTGACAAGGGTTGGTATGGTTATACGTAACAATAGTCGGGTGTGGGCGAAGTCTATTTATTCATCACCTTGTCCGAGTATATCGAACTCGATAGGTGAATTATCCATGGGTGATGCTATTGGCTTATAGTGTATATCGTATGATCATTCTATGGCTGTCGGCGTTGGGGGTAAAGAAAATAAGTCAAACTTACTTTTCATTCCCTCACATCAATGAGAATGCAAAAACGCCATATTTTACATGACAATATCTGCCATTGTTCGTAATTTGGTCGATTTTTTCTTTTGTCTTCTAATTTTCATAGGTTTCTTTGTAGTTTTTCTCTTGAGTTTTTTCCTCACCCGTGATTCCTTCTTTCTGCAACCCCCAGATATTAACTTGCGCCATTTTGACTGTCGCGGAGCACGGCCAACCGTAGAATGAAGGTACGGTAGCATATCCCTTGTGTTATATCCAGAAGCATTCATCAGCGCATCAAGTTTCTCCTCTGCCCTTCGCTTTAAATTGATACCTGATTCCCGTGCACGACTTGTTCGAGAGTCTTGCAGAGGAATATCACGTTCGAGAACATCACCTATGACACTCACGCCTGAACCTAGAGCCTCTCTTTCAACAGCTGATGCTCCTTGTCTGAGTAGGGGTAGTATTCTTCTGAACAATCCATCTAGTAAACTATCGATACCATGCCCTATTTGATTAGCTCTACCTATGTGCACACGGCTTATATCCCCATGCGGGGGGATGAGGTACTTGGACTCCAGCTTTACAATTTGCCGTTCTTCAATATATGCAAGAAGGTCATCGGTATATGCATTTTCGCGAGACCGACACTCTACTTACCAGGTAAGTTGACGACCTCCGGTAAATATCTGATGAAGCTCGTCGTTTTATTATGCGGGTAATACTGCATACTGTTGTTGCTAGGCAACACAACCGAAAAATTATCTTGTAGATGGCCCATTTTTATCTTCACGGGTCTGTACGCTGGATAACTCTTCTTCGTAAAATATTCCGTCGATGTCCACGTTTACCTTCACCTTTTAGGTCTTATAAGATACACACTACGGGGTTACGGTAATAAGAGACGAGTTTGATTTTAAAAAATTTGTTGCTCCACCCAGACCCGCATCCTTTCTTGACCACCACTTTTACTGTACCAGGTCACCACAGTTGTATTTAGGCTGTCGAGCCTGGCCAGGCTTACAGTTAGTACTGTATCTTTTGGAGAGGTTCTCTGCGGCCATCAGGAAATCGGAAATGCGTCCCGGAATGTCTTCTATGATTGTAGGCATTCATAATTTTCTGGAGAACACCCACGTAGCGTTTCGTAAGAGAATATGTGAATTATGTCCATAATCTTTCCTTGAGTGTTCTGTTAAATCGTTCGACGATGGCTGCTTTTATATCAGGATTTTGTGTTACGCGATATTGAATACCATACTATTCAGAAGCTGTTGAAATTCAGTATTTACGAATCCTTTGCTACAATCCGCTTGAAGAATTCTCAGGGTACGTGGTTGTCCATTGTTCATAAGTATCCGCCTGAATGCCTGGGTATCTTTACTATCTTTGCACTCTTGTTGTGTAGAGGCTGCACCCATGCATATTTACTGAGAACATCGAGGACTCCTAACATGTAGGTGAATACATCGTCGTATATTGATACGGTACGTAAAAACTAAATCAACTAAATCAGCCTCCCAAACAGCATCAATTTCAGAGACGTTATATTAGCGTCTACTGAAACGGTGGTGTGCCATCTTATCCATATTGTATACATCCTGACTCTCCAACCAATTCTTAGCATCATTAAATTAGTGGATGTTTTGGAGGTTACGTCCACCAGAAAATGCCACGGGATGACTAAGATTGTAATAAATGTCCTCAAACCGGGTCACTTTCGCAGTTCTATCAATCGTATTTCGAAGGCCCCACTGTCTTGATTGCTTTTTATACTATTCTAAGACTCGTCAGTGTATTTTTCTTGTATCGAATTTATAAACTGTTGATTTCGCTAGCCATTACTTTGTGGTGTCGACAAATTCGATATTGATAGTTGACCGTAATAAATCTTCGATACCAATGAACTCCCGAGGAACATTATACGCTATTACTATAGGGTGGTGAGGATGGCTCTCACGCAGAGAACGCAACCGGGGGGGTATGGCTCTTACCTAGAGGACATCACCCGAGGAGAGTAGTGCTCTCACTCAGAGAGTGTTACCAGGGAGAGGATAACCCGCGCCTAGAGAACGACGAAGACAAATGCAGGGCATTGGGAGCCTCCTAAGGGCTCGGAACATAGCTGTCAGTGGTCCGCACTGGGAGCCAGACGAAGCGGCTCTGCCCAGTGAGTGGGGAGTGTTGACAGTAGTGCCGATGCCCCCCCACTTTCGACTACAGCTGGGTAAACTGTCGTGTGCCGGGAGGTGCTGCCCTCGCCGCGGGGAGGATATCTCTGGCATTAGCCTCTCCTGGAGCACACCGAATTCGAACGTCGCCACTGACCCTTTCGAACAACCCCTTCGAAGGATCAGCCGCTCGAATGCCCACCCCATCTAACATGGAGCGCTCATACGCCAGTATGAGTCCTATGCTATATGCCAGCAAGTCTCGTAGGGTAGCTGGGAATGTTTCCACGTGTCCGCCCTGCGCTGTTGCCTGCCCTTAGGCCTCCCAACACGCTAAGCACTCGGGCCCCAGTCCCCACACCCCTCGACCATTCGAGTAATTCCCGGGAGGGAGTCGAGATGGCAGAATTTTAGAGAACTTAACCCAAAATTTGGTTTAATGTGCGCGATTTCCAAAAATTCCGTTACATATTAGTCCAACGTTATTGATCATTTCCAGTAAACTTTGTCTTGACGCAACAATTTCAGTTTGTGGTAAATTCTCTATCTGCCGAAATTTACCCCAGAACGCATTGAGAATCATTTTTGCTAATGCTCTATACTCTGGATTACGCTGTATCGTATGTTTCTCGAGCCAGATGCCCTCATTGTCAAAATATTCTTGTATATAGGTATTTTTATCGTGATCTGTTCAGCACCCTTGGAGGTACTCGGAGGCTTCTTGCTGTTCCTTTAGAACCGTGTCCACTTGTGTGTACTTATTGAATAAGCCATCGATATGCCTCTCACGATTGTACTGAATATTGTCGTAGTGATAAATTTCAATTATTCTGACTAAACGATAATAGCCTTCCGCAATTCATCTACAACCTATGTACCTGTAAACCTCCGATCTCCGCCGGCTTGATGGTCAGAAACATCCTAATTCAATGTTTCACAACAGGAGCGGCATAACGAAGCCATTAGACGGCCATGAGCACTGTATGGATGCACAGGGAGGTATAAATTGGTTGGCGCGATAGCTCTGCATTTTACAAGACCCTCCACATTATCGAGATCATTGTTGGTGTCTGTTAGCGCTGCACATCCATTATCTACGTGAACTTGGGGTGTCCTATTATATATTTACCGGTTCTATTCGCGAACGCGTACAAAGATGGATTATCGAGATATTTGATCTTTTCGGCATCTCCTGTGTCGTAAGGTGTGACATAATTTGCCGTACGACCGCCAAAGGATGCATCACGTCGGTTCAATTCTACATTTTTTATCAATCGATGTCTGTTTATCAAGTCTCGGTTTTGCCCAGAATTTCTCAGTTGGTCATCGAAACGACATTCCCTCATTTCGGTCAAAGTGTAACCAAGATTACGAAATTTATAAGCTGTTAACATCGTACTTCCATACCGAGTATCAAGTGAGGGCCCTGCGCATAGCTCTCTGCGTCTACTTATTTTATAACATGAGGTGTATCCATGCCGAAAGGAGCTGCAAAATTGTAAAATTCGACAGTAAGATTGTAGCTCTTGTTTGAAATTGAAAACCTAATTCTCGTTTAATTTGTCAATAGTTTACCGCGGTCTTTTGTGAACATACTCCCGGGAGAAAATAGTGAAAATCTGGTAACGGCTCTAGTCAATGGTTTCAGGAACATTGAAAAAGTGAGGAAAATATCCATTGAGGATATTATTATCGAATCCAAATGATTCGGGTAATGCTGACAGTGGCATATGAAACTAATTCGTGTTGCTTACGTGTCTTCAACGATAGCATATAACAGTGATGGTTTATTTCACGCTTATTTCCGTACACTCGACAGAATACTATACCGCCATTCGTGTTGTTTATCTTTTTTGCCAAAGGGGATAAGTTTGAAATAAAGTTGACACAGTTTAAAGGAATCACAGACAGTCATATTTCAACTTTTACCTTTCAATGATGCTGCTTCCTTCTTCTAAGGTTGCTCGAGGCACTGTCGGTTGAAAAACCAACGATTGCAAGCATTACAAACTAGACGTTGTAGATTTTGGCAAATAGACCCAGTCTTATACCGGGGATATTTGCCAGGACAACGATGTTCGATGTTATGTGGGGTTGTTAAATCACGAAAGGCTCCTTCTACCCCTCTATTATATTCGAGTTAGTGGGAGGGTCCAATATTTTGATGACACATTCCTTACCTTTCATTTTTTAATTATTGTATCTTTCACATGATTCTGCAATTATTTAGAAGCGAGGCGAACCTAGGGGCAAGATATCCTCGTGAGAGTCAGTTTTGTTCCTATTTTTAGCACTTTTAGGTTGGGTCAATCTAGCAAATCTCGTCTTCGTTCTTCCTATTTGAAATCCTACGAGAAAAACAAGTATTATAGTTATTTCGTATAATTAGAATGTATAATGCCTAACCTTTGAATAGTTTCATAAGTGTTTATTCCTCCACTTTGATGTTTCGTTCCTCCTCACTGGTGTCCTCTGGAAGTCCACAGATAGCTGAAAAGCTCTGTAAGTTAACTTGACAGCGGCGTAGCCACTTTGCCTCCTCCATCTCAACACCGTCAATGCATAAGTCCTCATCGCTACCGGAAGAGTAGCATCAGACGCATTCATTCATTTCTGCAGGGTCTGTCTCTGGTATTCGTACGTGTCTGATTATGTCGTACAGTGTCCCTCTTCTTGCTCTCAATTGTAATGTTCGTTCACCGGCAGAGCTATGCGCCATCTATGAATCATCCTCACTATTCGTATCAGAATATTGTTGCAGGCCGGAAGGTCCCGGCTGCGGTGAGGGTGAATGAGCTTCAACAAGAGGGCACATGTATCTTTTCTTTTTTACACGTCCCAAAGACAGCAGGACGTTTTTGGTATGGAGGAATAACCAGTTCATCATCCTCATCTGAAGATGGGGAGCATCAGCATCTAAGCACAGAGTCGGTAGGCCTTATAGTGTAACCGTGAGATATATGAAACAATAATGAAAATACAATATTTTCGTTTGAAATGTTTGGAACATGATGATAAACACCTGGCGTCTCGTTTGTAAGAAAACTGAAGACCATGCGTAACCACTCGCGAAATTCCTCTACATGGCGTCAAGAACCCCTGTCGATAAGCCTGAGAAAGTACTCGACAGGGTGTATGACAAACTTGCGCTCTAATATTCTGTTCAATGTTCTCCGGGATAAACTATGCCAATATTTCGTTCGTTGATCGCAAAATAACTCCTGATACGGTGGCACTCAATAGCAAATTAACTCTATCAGTTGTAATAAGTAATTAAGATATCGTCTATTTTTTGGTTATCTTGACACTCCATTGTAAGTGTGTCAAAAAATGCTCTCTTTCAAGCGTAAATGAATAACATGTTCAAATGAAAAACGCTACGAATATAAGACATCTGAAAAGCTGCAATAGACAGCAGTTTTGTAAATACGGTGATCGGATAGAACACAAAATATGAAACTGCGACTTGGGAACACGTGGTGCATGGTCAGCATTTCAAAAAATGGTCGAAAGTTACGTAGTCGGTGATTCTCGGATAATGTTACACACTAATGTCTTCTGATGATTCATTATCTGCGGATTATATGATTTGGTCGTTGACAAAAGTCATGATCAAAACTGCACATTTTTGAACTCGTGCTGCAACGATCAGCAGTTCGGACACAGTAAATAACGTCATACATAAAGAATTACATGCGCATGTATTTTTTGTTATGGCTTAAGTCTACGCCCGTGAATTTTGTGGAATCAATTTGAGCAAGGCGACTACTGCTAATAGTTGATCTCCTAATTACGACTACATGATTGGCGGACCAACGGATGGTAATAAATGAGAATAGTATATATTTGAGAGGATTCTGAAGAATTATCAGTCCGCTTTCAAGATTTGTTACGTTTGCATGGTTAAGTTTACTGTAAGCTGTGAAGAAATAGAGATATGTTATCAATTGTAATTTTCGTTCATAAAGTCTGGTTCTATTTCACGATATCAATTTGTGTTCATTTTGATTACAAAGATGTTTCGAAAAAAGGCTTAGCAAAGTATGAACGAAATTGCTCGATGCGAGACTCTCCCCATCAAACCGATGGATGATCTAACTCTGGGTGTGGATTATCAGATTATTGCTTTAAAAGCGTTAATACCAAATATGGTAGAAGAATCGGTGCTACTCTGGGTGCTGAGCATGATATATTCCACCCTGCACACGTATCTACTTTGTAGAGGGCCGTTTATTTATACGTTTTTTGGAGGGCCCATATCATCCATGTGAATTTATATACAATGAATTCTAATTTGTATACATCATCGTTCAAACTGATTCTGTAATAAATGGATATATGTATGACGAATAATTTTTTTGTCTTTAGCATTTCACTATTCAAACCCTCATACATTTCTCTCAGCGTCTTCATTACATTTGTTGCGGGTACTGATGCATAGGCATATCACTTTTTCAGTCAACGTGACGAGAAAAAAGAATGAACACATTTTTGCTTACACCTCACAATTGAGGAGCCCATGATATTAGGAGGGGTCTTCGCGTATGTCGATCACTTGGATACTCATCCAGCACTGTGACGTTCTGTTCTACCCTTGCTAGATGTTTTTTGATGGATTTGGGGACAGCCTGGAGATCTTTGAAACTGCGAAGAAGAAGAAGGTTCGTATTTGAGAAACGTGAAGCTGATTCAACGACGACAAAGTGGGATTTTCGGGTTGATAACGAGGTGGTGCTTGCTGAAGTGATAGTGGAAGAATTCGAAAGGGCTATTATAATAAGATATAAGAGACATTATAGAGTGATCGCCACATAGAATATGCGTATGATAGGGAACAAATTTCGATATGTCCCTAGCTGCGTATTCATGGCTCATACCCACAGTGAAATTGGACAAAAGATTTAAATATTGTGACGGGTGGTAATGACCTCGTGGCCATACAGGAAAAGTTTTCGGGATCGAAAATCTATCATGGCGCTGTGATACGTGAAGGAGTAGGAGTCTCATCGGTTCACGATAAGGAATGGTAAGTTTCATAATATTTGACGCCAAATCTATGAACGTGCTTGATGGCTCATTGTTTATTTTACAGCTGAACGACCTATTGACGCGGCCTGTGTGAAACCGTGTTGGGTTTCCTTGACGCGACTAACTCCCCAGTCGATTCTTGCCATCAAGCTGCCGAAATTAAGCCGAAATTAAGGTGTCCGTCATGTACGAGAGCTCTGAAAGACGGCTGAGAAAAGAATGTACACCACCACCGACTTTGAAAGTAGCGTGCTCGGTGGTCCCAGAGGATGCTCCCAAACGGCGGCGGGGGAGGCTCCGCAAAATGCTCAAAGGGTTTCCTGCGGTGTAAAATTTAACTTTTTTTATTTGGCACTTTAATTTTTTATCAGTTGTAGTCATCGTATGTAAATGAATAAAGCTATTCTTATTATTATAAAAACTCTTCTCTGTAGAGATACCCAGGTTGCAGGGTAAGTGCGTTGGGATTCGTCTAGTCTAGCTTTGGTGAGTTGGGATGTGTTACAGCGAAGGCAACGTCAGAGCACACGTACAACACTGCATGGTCAGTGCGTTGTTCCAGGGTGAGTAACCAACTCAGTGGTTATCTCTCTGTCGATATCATTTTTTCAGTCTTCAGTGAAGGGTGGTCGTGACAGCTGCAAACATTGTGCCAGTGCTTGCCAATTCGGATTATTGGGTGTGCCTGCGATTTTCTACGGGACCTTGTGTGTGAAGAATACATCAATAGGTGATTTCCAATTTCGCGGCCGAGGGAGCAGCGGTTCTCCAAAACCGTTCGGACTGGCACGCGGGCGGCGCGCCTGCACCACGCTATGGCCCCGCCGCTGACACACGTCGCAGCCGTGGTACGCCACGTAGGTGTGGTAGCGGGGCCATAGCGAACATAGGTGGGGGGCGCCGTAGTGGTTCTTACATTACTAAAAAATCATAAAAATGACCGTAAAAAAAATGGTCTCCATGGGAAATAAAATGGGGTCATCTTTAGACATCAATGACCAAATAAATGCAGACGAAAAGTGGGTGCTACGAAAATGTATGACAATGACACAGAGGGATGAGTAGCCGCGTCGCTGCAGGACGAAAGAAGACAAACGAAAATGAGGAAAACTAGTCACTGAAGTAACGAAAGTAGAGGGACTGCAAGTATCTGCGACAGGTTACACAAGGGACGAGGCTGTTGCATAAAAGCAGCGCTACCCAAACCGAAGTAGGAGGGCGTCCCGCCGTTCACGGGTCATGTATAGAAACAACGAACTTATAAGTCCCTTTGGAGTCTCAACACCGTATGAGAAAGAGCTAATAAAAAAAGTAATAAAAGGCAGGGCTAATAAATTAAATCATCTAGCCGCTGCTGGCCATGCTGTACATCGGTCACGAGACATGGAAAAATCGAACGGTGTTTACGTTTCCAGAAAACGAATCAATTAGTGCACACTCTCCGAAAATTTGTATTGGATCTCTATGCGTCACGGGCATTAGATGAAACTATTTACGATCAAAGTATGGTTTGTTCCAATCGTCAAATCCTCCTTTGGTTTTCCATCTTATAAAAGGGGGTGGAATAATTTTTGGAGTCAGTAGTGGTACTAGCGAGCATCTAGACAGTGTGTAACGTCAATAGAGTTCGACTTCAGTTCCAGCTCAGTTTGAGTTTGAAAATCGATTCCAGCCTTGAGTAACATTGTACCCCTGGCGTCTTCAGTACTGAATATGCGCCTCTGTCTTCAGAAAATAAATTGACGTTATCTGCACCAAATCTAGACCTCCTTCTTCATAAAAAGATCGGACGTCTTGTACACTAGTGCATTCTGAGAGCAACCCCAGTGTTGTCCGGATAATCAGTTCCTATCTTGAAACACAGCTCGAACCAGTTATTCTGGCAAACATCATCGGTGTTACCGGGGCTGTTAATTTTCCGAGAAGCCCGACTCCCCGCCGATCGTCCAAGGTCCTTAAAGCCTGAAGCAACCCACATCGAGCCTAGAGAGTGACCACATCCGTTTGTAGAACTTTTGTTTCTCAGCCAGTAGTAATCGCAAGTCGAAATCCGATACATTACACTATAACATTACTCTTCTTACAAACACATTTACTCCCCCCGGGTTTTTACGTTTGGATTTTCTGGTGTGTTTGTGCGTTTTGCTTTTTGAATAAAATTTAACTCAAGGGCATTTCTCGGGTGCTGTTTCCCTTACCACGCAATTTCTTACGCAAATGTGACTATTGTACACCTCAGTATTTAGTCCCATCCACTCAGATGCTACTAAAAGATAACCTGTTCCTCAGTCTCTCTCTTTCTCTCTCTCTCTCTCTCTCTCTCTCTCTCTCTCTCTCTCTCTTTTCCCTTCTCCAGCCCCAGTTACGGCCAGAGCATTTAACCACCGCTAAAGAGGTTTTTAATACCCCGTACCCATAATAGCTCCATCACAATGTGATTCTGCGGAATGATTGTTAATTCCTAAAGAAGCGACTACATTTGTAACGGTCAAATTTTTCCAAGGAATCCTTTCTTAACAACTTCAGAATTAATTGTTTCATATGGGCTTTATATTCCTTCAATCTCCCTCCTCTCACCTGATAAGGTTGATAAACCGGCCTTTGATCATATGAATCTTTGCATCATCACATCATGATCGAGCAAGGCCAACGCGAATTTTTATACGATGCGTCCGTGCTCGCGGGTAAATACACACACCGCCACGTGAAGGGGGACCAGTTCGCGCTTAGCTCTCATGAGGACGAGTATGAAGGTAAAAAGCATTCCTCACATGTAATTTTTAAATATTTAGCTTTTCTTTACAAATCTCAATTCAGAACGATTTTGAAGAAAAATCTCACAATGATCCATCAATTGGTCGTCGTTCATGTAATTATCTTTATTGAGATGGCATAAAAAACATTTATCACCCACAAACGATCGAAGATGGGGGTATGAGACATCAGAAGTTCGATATTAGATATTGGACATCACATGGTTGATATTAGACATCAGACTTCACATACCAGATTTGAGAAATTGTATACTATCACCTCCCCTCCTCCTGCAGGCCGCTATATCCTGAACCGGCCTTTTTTATCTGCTCGGCTCGAAAATGCCTGACTTGACCGAATTTGTACACAAAACTTAATTGGGAGTCAGAACTGGAATAACGATACGTGGATGATTCCACTCCTGTTTATAGGAGGAAAAACCGGAGGGGAGTTTTGAGCATCGGAACGAGCAACATTCTGATCGTAAATAATTTTATTTAATACACGTGAAGCATAGGGACGGAATACAAATTTTCGAGAAATACACATCAATTTGCTGTTTTTTTTTAAACGAAACTGGGTTTAATTTTCCTATCTGTCGTAACCGATACACAGGACGGCCGGTAGGAGCTCGAAAAACTAAACAATTTCGTTTATTAGACCTTCATTTCATGACTTTTTTATTAGTTTGCTCTCATGTTGCGTTGAAACTGGAAAGAAATTCATCCATTTGCTGTTTTTCTATACGACAAGTAGGACAGTTGTGTTGCGGACGCCGCAGTTTATTATGGTGCAATTTTTATACTTTTGAAAAACTTGGTATTACAACACAAAAAAAAGAGAGCTTGGGAAAAACTCCACATAATAGTGTCGAATGTCGGTATGCCCAGCCTAAATATTGCTTATGCGCAGTAACCACAATAAAAAGGACTTCCTGGCAGGTACACCAGCGGCTATCATTATGGCCTGAGAGGCGTTAAGAAGCGATTAGAGGACGATATCTGCAAACCACGAATCATCTAAAAACGGCCACACAATTGTGCAAAGGCATTCCTGAAGAGATCTTTTCCAGTTCTTTTATTTTCTCTATTGAATACGGGGACCAATAACTTAAATAACCCTCCAATTGTAAGCACAGATGGGAGCAGCCCTAAGGCAATCTAGAAATGGACCACCTCAACCGCGGATTCACCGATATCGACCGTCCCCCCCTTAGTTACAGGGGGTTCGCCGGCACCGTGGCGTCACGCGTACGTGATATCCAACGAAAGTTATGAGATAGCGTTCAGTCAGAATTCACCAGATAATTTCTTGTTGATCAAACAAGGGGAGATTCCCAGCATGTAATGCTCCATTCCGATTGACACGCGAGGTTGCTAATGGACAATAGTTATGCATCGTCAAAGAACGTCCACACTTTATGGACCATGAACATCAGAAACATGCGTAATCATGCCACTTTTGACATTAGAAGAACATAAATTAGCGACAGACCAATGTATGATAGTCCCCTCTTTTTCTCAAAAACTTCTCCCGCAGCTAGGGAACTGCGGGGTGACGCCAGCGTGAGGGTAGACAGCCCGGAAACATCTCTTCTGGATACACTGTCAAACATATAAAGATATTTCCCATCAAACCTGAAAAAAACGTTGGTTGAAGAAATTTCAAAATGCCAACGGTCGGAGAAGGGTCATGTCGAACCAGTATGTAAAGAGCAGTTGTTCGCCAAACCCGTCAGTTTAAATTAAATCTTCGGCCCCAAATCATTAATTGGTACCCTGCTCGTCATCCAGTTGAGTCCAACCGTCTACGAGGATGCAGCTCTGCAAGACCACCCTCTTTCATCACGACTGACGTATAGCTTGGGTATGTAGCTCCATTCTTCTTGTAATATCAGGCCATCCGTGCAAGTTCAACTGAAATTGGCCCATCTCGTGAAATTATTTGTCGAGTGGTATTCTGAGACTTTCCAAGAAGAGAACCACTCTGCGGAAACAGCGCTTATTGCTGAAATATGTTTCATCGAAGTGTACAGATCAGAGAATCGTCTCATCAAGCCCGCGTAGATCTGGTAAATCACTCAGCCTACAACTGAGTTCATTCCGAGTGTGCAGCTCAAGGATTTTTTTCTACGGCTAGCAATAAAAGCTAGCGAATAACCAAGTTCGTCATGAGTGGACAACTCAGGCCTGTCAACACCAGCAACAGCTCCAGAAGCATCACAACCCTCATCTTCACCAGCGCTAGAGAAGCGTGTTTGAGCGTTTCCAACTCCATCAGTGCTAGAGGAGCTAGCATATTTCTGGAGTTCTCCGTAATCTATTACGACGAGGAAGCACCAAGAGATTGCCCCTGCTCCTCCGCCGATTATTTCTACCACTGTAAGTCAGAAAAACGCACCAACATTTAAACTATTCTCTCTTACACCTTTTCCATCTTTACCCCTCGTTTTTATTTTCGACGTTTACTATTCTCTATTTCAAATAAAGTGTAATAAATTTCGAAATCTATTTAAAGGCAAACTTAAGGATATCTTTCTCTTTGTGTGCTAATTCCTCATTTAATGACCATTGTGTACTTCATTACTTAGTTCTACGCAATAGGCTCCACTGAGTGAGCTTTATAAGATCCTTTTTCCACCAGACACTACCTGACTAGTCACGGTCAACTCGCCCCAAGGGTTCAGCTTTCATTCGATATTTTGACCTACCTAGCGACCCAGGGTGCGTAATATTGGGAGGCCCTCTCAGTTCATGTTGGGCATCGCTCGTTTTCCTGCGGTATCGTAGCCTGTCATAGCTACTACATAAGTATAGGAGTCCATCTCTTTTCATCCCTCGATGGCTAATTCTCCTCATTTTAGGTTGCCTCCTGTCTTTTTCTTGTAGCTGGGGATGGCTACCGCGTTCTCTCTCACTGTCGTGCGTCTTTTGTTGCCCCCACTTCTCATCAGCGTAAATTGGGCTATTGATGATCTAATGAGACTGTTTCGCGTCCCATAAGGATCATCTTTTTTCACTGCGATTTTTACAATTTTGTATCGCTGTGAGCAGCTATTTTCCTCGTGTTAGGCTACCCGGTTATTTCGGTTTCAGTCTTCACCGATTGGGAAATCTTGCATCCTCTTTCTCGATATCTCTCCTCACTATGGTGTACGCAATGTGCAAATATCTATATATTTAATTGCATACTCTGACTGAATCCATGTTCCAAGCACTTTAGTTTTCTAACTGCCATCACTTTAGTTAAATCGTAGTGAACGATATGTGGTTTGTATACAGCTTTTTTTTCTACGCCACTCCAATCAAAACAACCACCACAACATACCTGTCAGCCATGTGTAATAGAGACATTAGAGATCACTATGATACATAGAAACCTGCCTATTTTTAAAACATGGACTTGATGATTTTTTTAATTCAATCATTTAAAAATGTCATATATGTTCAGTCAAGAAGTTCTTCCCTCAACCTTCCAAGTTCCTTTACTCTTATGAATTTCAAAACAAAATTGTTCAGAGGATCATATATTGTGGCGAGCTTTCCATAATCGGTTACCAAACTCACCGCTTTATCGTTAAGCTGATTCATAATTAGGTTTTGCCGTACCTAGAATACTTGACTTAGCAAACATGGATCTGTCCTCGATTGGTTTTCACAGAATGAAAAATGGAGTGGAGGAGTAGGAGAAACTATTTTAATCACCAGGACATCTGAAAAAATAATTCTAATTGTTTTGATGTCTTTTTCATATCTCGCTTTTTTGTCTGCGCACTTATTTTTTCGAATCCTGTCGAAGATCTTCCGCAACTTTCCACAAAAGTAATTTCCCATTATGGTTATTCATGTACGTTTTCCCTTCCGTCCAATTTCTGTGACGTTTGGAGGCCAGGTGAACTCAAATGAAGAGTCGGAAATGGCTACTGGAGAGCCTCCAGTCTCCAATATTTATAGGACAAGGTCCACTCCTGGTTTTTTTTTCTTTCTATAATGCCCTCGAGTCGCCCTGCTGACGTTGAGTCCTTAGTTGCTCAGTCGGGTGAGCGACTAAAATCATAATTGCCGGGATTGATGTAAGTTAGATTGTTTCTTATTGTTGGATATTGAGTACATTAGGATACTCTGATTTGGTGTATCACCGTGCTAAGTTGTACCCATGATGACCAAACTACTCGCTCTGGGCAAAACCGATCGTCCTACTCCAAGTCCGACCGTGATCTACCAAAATTGCGGCTTCAGAGATGATTCAGCCCCAAGTGCAGATTTAACCAATCCTACGGTGTGCCTCACTAACCCTTTTTGGCATCGTCAATGAAAATTCATCCATATGCTCAGACAATCGTCCGATCCAATACTGGACTCAGGTGGAATCGTCGGATCGCTTATGAAAGTGTGGTTTAATTCTGGCCAAATCCAATTGAGTGGTTTCACCTCTAATTTGAGGCTGAAACGCGCAACGATGCCTTTTTTTTTTATTCGCTGTGAAAAAAGTGTCCTCGCGTCACAAGGTTGAGAATTAAACGCGAATCATTCACCCAGAACTTATACCTATAGTCAAGTATCATTCACGTTACTAATCAAATTAATAGGCCATGCTACCGCGAGTAATCTAAATTACACAGTTATGCGTCAACGTGAAAAACGACTCCAGACATAGAACCAGACATAGAACCAGTTTTGTTTGAGAAGATATTATCGATTGGTTGCGATTATATTCGAGAAAGGTGAGGATAAACCATCAACGTACCAAAAGACGAGCCGTAGTTAAATTCAACAGGGCCCTAATTCGAATAGAGCAGAAATTTTGAACAAAGCCCAGAGTGATTAGAATCGCGACCTTTGCCAAATTGAATGTTCACAATTTTTGACATTTTTCAACAGTCTCCAGATTTGTAATCATTTGACAAAAATTTACACACTCTACATACTTTTCTCTTTAGTGACAAAACATCTAGATGAACTTGGCGATACCACACTCAACATTCATGTTTTAATAATAAATATTTCCGTGAAAAGATTAAAAAATACTGCCTGCATGAAAGTGAAATCTAAATCATTCTGTTTTAGTTTATTGTTTTATTATTGTTATTATTATTATTATTGAGTATTTAGCTGTAGAGGAAACACCTTAATTATTGATTCAACCAGGCGCATTAAGAGAAAATTTTTAACACACATTGATTAGAATAATCAATGTGGAAATTTGCACGAAAAAGAGAAACCATTTTACTGAATAGGCTGCATATTTAAGTATTGTTATCATAGCTAACCATACAGCAGTACTATATGAACCGAGGAAGAAAATGGTTTTGCCAAGAATATTCACTGATCACAAGAAAATATATTTGGAGTTACTAAATCTTATGGGAGCATGAAGACAGTGATTGTCAGATCCACTGCTGGGCAGGAAATATAGTTGGCAAAAGAACTTTTTTTCTCAATCTAGCAGTATTGTTGTACAACTTTTACTTGGTAGTAAGTCATTGCTCAAACCCCGAAATGAAAATACAAATAGTCAATTATAAATTGCTTCGAGATTACTGAGATATTGATAAGAATTTCATCATAGAAATGTGCAATTTCTGTATATGTCTTGTGACGAGGCAGAATTTGGCGCGCCCCCCCTCCCCCGACCGCCTAATTAATATATGTTATTTTTGATAGGTTAAGTTAGGTTTAAGTAACCTTTTTCGCCACCGTTGGGCAACCCATCCCCAGATACTCCTTACCCCCGTCCCCATTTCCCCGCGCCATCACACACTAGGCATCAAGGAAGAGGATCCCACTTGACCCCGGAAGAAAGAGGCATCCCTCGTACGAACCCCCAGATGAGAAGAAGAAGGACACCCGATGGCTCCCCCAAAACCAGGGAAGAACAAGTGAAAATGATAGGCAGCTATCACTCGTGCCACAGCTGCCCTACGAGTCACTGCCCCGTAAAGTAAAAGAGTTACACCGAAGAGACCCTGTGAAAAGACCCTGACAAATTGTGAAGAAACAAAGTGTGAGGAAAGGAATTAGTGTGTAAAAGGAATTATTGGAGGAACTATTTTGAGAAATACTGTGAGAGGAACTATTGGAACGAATGTGAGGAGGAGAACTATTGTGAGGAGAGGAACTATTCTCGTGTGTGAAAGGAACTATTGGAAAGATTGTGAGGAGGAGAACTATTGTGGAGAGGATACACGGAGAGAGCAGAGAGAGAGAGAAGGAAGGAAGGAGGCAAAAGCCCGGAGGAAAACCGAAAGAATTCTGAGGATACCATTCCCCGTGAGTGCCCCATTTTTTATTCCCTGCCCCAACGAATTTCCCTGCCCCGTGTCAATTTCCCCCCAACGGTGAGACTCCAGTAAATTTATTTTAGTTGTAGATTAAGCCCCCTATTAATTATTACCTTTTCAGTCGGCCCCCCTCACTTCTCCCCCATTTTCCAGAGTTAGAGCCACCCCTTCTGTTTATTATATTATTTCGCGTAGCCGCAAGTGAGTTGGCCTTACCCCCCACCCTCGAGTTATATTAGTTAAAAGGCCCGGATGATTTTGATGTAATAGTTTGTAAAAAGAGTAGAATACAGATAGTCAATTTATAAATCCCCCCGAGTAATTATTGAGAATCCCCCTCCCTCTTATTATTTCAGGTCCTCCCATAAATTATAATAAATTTCCCTTTCATTTTTTAGATTATCGTAAGTTCCCCAATATCGTGTCTTCGCCGGGAATTATTATATTTTAATTCCCCGGCCAAGGTCACAGTCTGAAATTATTTTTCTCTTCGAGCAAGTCTACGAATTTCGCTACTAGGGTATATTAACTGCTCCTATTATATAACAATTAAAACCGGATTTTATGACTGCAAGACGAGTTTTTTATCACGTTTGATAACCTGAATCATCATAGCCAGTGGTCAGTAAACGCTTTTCGAATTTTTTGAGCTCTGAAACCAACTATTCTAATCTGCGAGTTCGCCCCATTTTTAATTGAACCTTGCGACCATTGCGAGGAAGTGGTGATACTTCGGCTCCCGAACTACACACACCAACAGTTCAACTCGAATTATGCCGAATTGAAGAATGAGTGCGCAGGATATAATTTAATATTAAACCGAACACAATGGAAAATTTCAGGATATATTTTAATTTTCACTATTTATATATTTCATGAGCAGTCAAATGTGAATCTGTGCACCTTCCTAGATCTTTTTCCCAATTCTAAGAATACCATGAAACTACCCCGACGATTTCACAATACTCATAATATACAAATTGAATGTGAAGTTCACAAATCCGCGTCGATTCTTTCTTCCGAATTATAAAAATGTACCTTCACGTATTTGTTTCCCGAGGGTTCATGAAATTTTTTGGAGTTCCATTAGTGACTCACGTTGAATTAGGGTTATCAGAGTAGCACTAGTTCCCGAAAATGTTTAACCAGCTCACAATCCGATTAGGGTCCGGGATGGAGCAGGCGAATCTAACTTATTCCGTGTAAAGTCGACCCCGCTGTACGCACTTTATTCTCGAACTTTGTTTGGCGTATAGTTCGCTTTTCGGGATAAGTGTGCGATTTTGGACCTCGCTTACTATTATACGCCCGAGGTTCTCACGCGCAGACATAGTTCCTTCGTGCATACTGAACGTCTTAGTCATAGCTTCTTCCCTCCCCAACTCAATTCATCGGTCTCTACGTCAACATATGTATATTTGACTGTCTTGCGAGAGGTACACTTGGGCAGTCGTATCATTATGTATTGTGATTCATTTTGCCCTGCACGAAAGCAGGGACAAATATACGCAGATCTCTGTGTCCAACATAACAAAATTTTCCACAAAATTGAGTGCCAATGAATTTTCTCCCCAAACATAAAAAAACTAGAAATTTCAACTGACAAAACCAACAGCTACGGGTAGCTCACTATAATAATCGTGTAGGCGGCTGGGTCTCAAAGATGCTGCTCCCAAAATTATCTTGAGATAACTACGTTCAAACTATTGAAAATAATAATTCAAATTGTGAAGCAAAGATTTGAATGATTGTGAAAATACAAACCACATAACAAAACAACATAAATAGACGATTAAACTCGATACAATACTATTTCCCTAACCTCGATTTGTTAAACAATGTCGTGCGATAATAAAAAAAATCCGATAATCTCGAATTAATTCATAATCTATGATAACGAATTCTCGTCATCTAAAATTCGCCGTTGAGGTCTCCTCTTCAAACAATAATTTGTTGTCTGAGTCTCTAAGTCTCCAACTCCTCGATATAGGCGTCGCTACTCGGTCTTCTAATGAACCAAACTTCAGTGCAGGCCGTTCAAGTAAGGCGCCGTTCCGTTTTCTCTGGTTCCGATAACTCCACAGCTTCCGAGGCTGGGAAATATAGCTCCCATGATAAATCTTTCGTAGATCCAGAATCCGTCGCGGGATGAATCACTAGTGAGCGGTGCAATGAAAATTGTTGTTTTGAAATTTGAAATTGATGTTTTTTTCGGGATAGGGTATTATATTATAAGGGATAGGATATTTGAGGATAGGAAGTGGGAAGAGGGAAGAGAGAACAATCCAAAGAAGAAATAAAGCCATGAATTCAGCAAGGTAAATTTGTCTATTAATGAGTTGAACACGATATGTGCACTCAAACTGATAATGAAATGCCATTAATTTTGCGATCTGTATCTGATGCGTGATAACTACGAGGTGTACGGTTCGGCAGTCTCGCCACCTCACGGCGCTTGAAGCCATCTGCGAAGGCTGCGATCATGGCGGACTGCCCCCCTGGCGCTTTACCGGCCCGAGTCGATTATTGGTGCAATTTTTTCAAAATGAAAGAACTTAAATTTGAAGTCCGTGTACATAAGATTGTTACACTTCGCATATGAAGCTTCTGTTTTCATTACACCTTTCCCGCTGACGGACTTCATCGACCATTCATTGTTTCGAATTATTCTGTAAGTTGAATGAAATCGAATTATGGCCCGGCTTACGGCAATGTTGGAACAAAATTTATTAATCGAGTTAAAATTACCATTAGTCTTTCCTGACGTCGCATTTCAGTCAATATTATCATCCGACTCTATTTATATAATCTATCTATCACTAACATGCCTATCAAATACTGTAGCAAAATAATATTGAATGTTTTGGTTGAAGTAGACAACATTTCCGATTACCCACATTTTTTTAATCAAGTTCGCTAAAGTACGGCGCCTTACTAAATCATGATGCGCGTAAGTTCTCAAGAATCATCCCCGCTCTGCGTCGATAAAATTCAGGTTCAGATCGTCTTGCTTAACGCTCATCATTAAAACCGATAATTAATCTACAGTATCAATCCGTCGGCCAGTTTTTGTCTGTCCTTCAGAAATTTTTACTTAATACGAATAAACAAGTTTATAGAAATTCTCCGCGGCCATCAGCTACTGTCGTTGCCTGATGAGATTTCTAGGTTGAGCTGAAACAAAAACCAAACCGTCAAAACGCTTTGGATGGCCATGATAAGTTGTCACCCTTTAGATGATTCGTGGGTCGATCCATCATCTGCTGGCCATCCTAGACGTTGAGAGTCGTAAATCCCGGGCGGTCCGAATGATGCCATTCTTATGCTGAACCTCGTCGGTCGATCTGGGTCGTAAATCCGCCAAGGTTGCCGAAGTCTAGACGTGAGAAACCGCTGAGTTATCCCGATTCTACTCCCCTGGCGGTGACACTGGCAGAAATACCACTTTGGCGACGGGCCTGGTGAACGTAGTCTGAGCTGTCTTGATTGTCACTACCCTGGTGAATCCGTCCTTTCCTGGATGTAGGGTAGTAACGCGAGCAAGAGGCCACTTGGTTGGCGGGAACCTCTCATCCGTGAGTATAACCAGTGAGCCAATTCTAATTTGATGGGTTGGCTGATGCCACTTGGATACTGCTTGCAGACGTTGAACGTAACCAGTAGACCATCTCTTCCAGAATCCTTGGAGTTTCTATTGAATGAGTTGTGATCGTGAGAGTCTCGAGCCGTTGAGATTCTCCAGTGATGGTTCTGGAAGAGTCGTGTCGTCGTGTCAACGCTGAACAGTCATCAGGATCGTCTGTGAGCGGTTCCAGTGGTTGTGAGTTGAGCACTGCCTCGATTTGAGCGAGCGACTTGGTGAGTTCCTCAAAAGTGAGCAGATCGTCTCCGATCCTCCGGTTGAGATGGAACTTCACTGAATTTATCGCCGCTTCCCATTTTTCTCCGAAGTGTGAAGCACCTGGAGGACTGAAAGACCACTGATCCTGATGAGGAGAGCTTTATGAGTTCCTTGTCAGGCGCCAAGGAAGTTTGTAGCCCAGTCGAGTGAACAAGGAGCGAGCAATCCCACGCCGACTTGAGAAACGCCGGTAGGCTGCGAGGAATCCTTCGGCTGAGTAGTCTGCCACGTCCTCGAGATGGACCGCTGAGGTGGTTAGGCAGACGAAAAATTGCCAACCAGCCCTTATATGACTTGTGGCCCCGTCCTTTCCGGGACCTTAAAGACACTGAGCCCGCGTAATCCACTGCAGTGTTGAGAAAGGCCCGTACGGGTTTGAGTCTGCCTGTTGGGAGCTGGCCCATGAGCTGTTGAGCGCGTATTCCACGCTGTCGAGTGCATTTCACACACTTGATAATAAAGCGGCGTACTGGTGCTCGGCTTTCAAGCATCCGGTAGCTGCTTCTGAGTCGTCTCAGAGTGAACTGTGATCCTCCGTAGAGTGTCCTTGAGTGAGCTTGTCCTATGAGCAATTGAGTAAGCTGCGATTCCTTCGTGATGATCGCTTGATTTTGGTTCTCTGGGCCAATGTCAACTCTCAGTACCCTTTGATGATCTATGAAGGGTGTGAGCTAGGTAAGAGGGTGAGATTTGCTGAACCTCTCCCCTCGTGAGATTGTTCTGAGGTTATCCTTGATGCGAGCTGCATGTGTGAGTTTGATCCACAAGATTCGAGCCTCTCCAAGAGCACCAAGAGTGAGCGGATATCTCAGAGAAAAGTTGCGTATTTTCTTGAGCCGATCTGGGAATCCTCGACAGATTGCCGTGCCCCGAGAGCCTCCACAGTGGTCAGTCCTTCCGCAACTCGAGTAAGAAAGATATTGAGGTCCTTAGTTGAGTGAGCGGTCATGGCTGATGCATTGAGGAGCTGTTCCAGGAGAGCTGACGTGAGCAGCCTCTTGTTTTCGTATAGAGACAACAAGAAATCCCAGGCAGTGGCAAAGGAGTCGTATGAAATGGTGAGATTCGAGATCATCTGCTCTGGCTCTCCCGTGAGACTTGTTCGGAGATAATGCATTTTCTCTGCATTGGAAAGATCCACATTTGAGTCGACCAGGGATGAGAATAAACCTCTGAGTGAGCGCCAGCCAGAATATTGTCCAGAGAATATGGGAAGCGAGATCCCAGGGAGATACCTCTTCTTATGAAAGGGTTGAGTTAATCCCGGTCCACTAGAACGACGAGAAGTGGCTGAGACTCCCTTCTGATCAATGAGTTGAGTAAGGGTCCCTCTGACTTCATGAAAATGAGTGATGGTAGCGTGGAAAACCCGATCCTTAAAGCAGGGCACCTTCAATACCCCCTCAATCTTCGCGCAGCTGTTCACCAATTTTTCATGAGTTGCCTCAAACTTTTCCCAATAACTCTCCATCACTTTCAATGTAGATTGGAGGTTGGTAATCGTAACGTGCTTCGCTTTATCGGTGAGCAGTTCCTTTGTCATTCGTTCCAGAAAGGTCACTCTAAAACGGTTGAGCTCCATAGTTGCATCATAGGACGCCATATCTGTGCTAGTGAGCAGTAAAAAAAAGAACCCCAACAAAATACCGAAAATGCCAGATAATGCCCTAGAAGCTGAGTAAATAGGAAACAGCTGGAGAGAGCTAGCTATGAGTGGTCCAAAAGCGAGCCGTGCCAAAAAATTCAAAAAATTCAAAAAAGAGGTGAGAGTTGGCAGAAAGGCCACTTAAATTGACTGCTGCAATTAAGTTGAGTTACGTAATTCAGCAGTAGCCTCAGTTGATGAAGAGCGCCAATTTGAATTTTTCACGCGGATCACAATGGCAGATCCCTGGAGAGGTGCGAGCTGGACTGGTTGAGCACCGTTGACGACTGCCAGAGCCGCGGTGAGTTAACCTGGAGGTTGAGTACCACTGGTGAAATCAACGCTGCACTTGCACGTCCGAAAAAACCGCAAAAAAAAAACGAAAAACTCAACAATAGTCCACAAATCCGGTTCGAAGCACCAAAATGTTTTGTGAGATGCCTGGGTCTGTGGAACATTTGGGAGGGTGCATGCGATGAAAACGGATTATGGAGATGCGTTGAGCGCGTCCAATAATTCACGGCACGCGGCTTTTCAATATGACCAGAAGTCAATTTTATAGATTAATAATGTCACGGAGGTGTTAACAAGTAGAGTCACAATAAATGAGCGGTTCGAAATAGTTAAATCGAACGGTATCAAGAAAAAGACGTGAGTAATTTTCCGAGGAAAAGCGTGATGAGCCGTTCTTAGAAAAACGCGTATACACCACGTGACGGTGATGGAATAATGAGCGTGAATAACCTGCCTCAATATGGCAGGTGATACAATTTCGGCGGTCACATGATTTGAATTTATCGATGTCGGCTGAAAATAAGCTGCCCAGGAAGTGGGGCCTCAGGTGTCAAAGTAATGACCCTTGGCCATCTGCGGGGAGCGGCGAGCGCTTAGTAGAAGTGGAGAGAGCATTGGGTGAGCGGCGCCTGTGAGTGTAGGGCTGTCAACTGACAGGATTTTCAACAAAATTCACATCTAATCAATCAGCGATCCTTTTTATTTTTATCAACAATAATCTGTAATAAAGTTAGTTTTGAATTCAATCATGTCATTCAATTCCGATGAGATGGGTGAGTCAGAGCAACCAGGCTCTCCGAGGGTGGACCATCTTTTTCCTGATTACTCGTGGGAATCATATGGGCACCACATTCAAGAAAACCCACGCAGAAGACGGTGCCCTCCCGGAGGGAACATCGAAGGCACCAGAAACTGCTACAGTTCTCCCGTAGGGGAGAACCCATGGGCGAGGGAGGAAGAGCCGAGATCCGCCCCGATGGCAACCGGCAGGGTCACTCAAGTGAAACGCAAGGAGCGCACGGGGGTAGCGAACCGTATGGCCCGCAAAGCCATGCTGGAAGCTGAGGCTAAGCTGTAACTGCGCCCGCCGCAGCACCCGGGGATGAACGGGGGAGCGAGTCTAAGAGGTGGCGGCAAAGTAGCTATGGTGCAAGCCTCCTACCCTGAGTCGACCCTGACGGAGGAACAGGCAAACCTGGTTCACGACGCGCTGGTGGAGGTGTTATTCGGCGGCGAAACTTACGGTCAACTCCCGAGTTTCCCAAGGGACCCTCGTCTGCGCCCGAGCGGGCGCCTCCAGACAGGGCCGAGCGATAAGGGGGTGCCAAGTACGTAGTCTGAGGTGGGGAATCTCAGCTGTGTGTTTCAAGATGGTAGCAGCGGACAAGTCGCGAGGGCCTGGTATAACCTCGTCGCTCGTCCAATGCTCACAAATGAACTTGCAACACTGCAAGGCTGCGACAGCTCTGTTGAGTCGCAGCATCGCGGTGGATAACACAGTTGTATGCCTGATACAAGAACCGTGGTCCTACGGGTGGACTGTGAAAGGCCTCGATCAGTGTATGGGAGAACTTTTCTATGCCCGGGGTGAACCGGGACCCAGGACCTGCATCTCTGTCAATAGAGCCAGTAGGGCCAGGGAAATGACGAACTTCTGTCACAGAGATCTGCTGGCGGTAACGTGGAGTTGTGGGGGGGAAGGATGTGCAAGGGAGATCTTCTGCACGGCCTACTTCTCGCGTGACTCCGATGTGACACCACCTACTATGGAGCTGCGCCAGCTAGTTAGCTACTGCAGACGCACAGGACTGCCCCTTATGATTGGATACGACGCAAACTCGCAGAAGGTGGTATGAGGCAGTGCCAAGAATAACGTCAGATGGACATCCCTTCTGGAATATCTGACCGACGTGGATCTGGATATCCTCCATAGAGGGTCAGGTCCCACGTTTGTCACGACTAGATGCCAATGAGTCATCAAGATAAGGTTGGGTGACCGTGGGCTAGCGCAAATATGCGTTGACTGGCGTGTGGATAGGGAGGACACAATCTCAGACCATATCAGGTCTGGTATCACTGGGACGACCAGACTGGAACATCTGGTCCGGGTTCACTGTCCGGACTCCGTCATACGGAATGAAGGGGAGTGCAGGCTGGACCTTTTACGACTGGGAGGAGGCAGGGCCGACTGGGGCCTACCTTCAAAAGTGGTAACGCTGGACGGTCTGGGATGGGCGGTGAACTTCTTCGAAATGTACAAGAGCCCGGGTCCGGTTGGGATATACCAGGCTCTTCTGCAGAAAGGGGAAGCCCTGCGTCTACGCAAACTGTTACCAGTATTCAGAGCCTCCTTTGGACTTGGGCACGTGCCTAAAAGCTGGCAGGAGGTTAGAGTCGTGTTCCTACCAAAACCAGGGAAATGTAGCTATGACAATACCAAAGCCTTTCGACCTATCTGGTTGAGTTCTTTCCTTCTGAAAACGCTGGAGAGACACGTTGAGAGGTACATTAAAGAGGGCGCACTGAAGAGAAATCCCAACAGCCTCGTACAGCACGCTTACCAGACTGGCAGATCCACGGAGACTGCACTGCACAGCCTGGTCAGTAACATTGTAAGGGCTTGGAGTCTTCATAGTCCTAGAGGCTGCTTTTGACAACACTTCCTATGACACTATGGAGAGACCGGCGAGATCTTTGGAGATTGAGGAGACCCTCGTCAGATGTGTCGCTGTCATGCTCCGAACTAGGACAGTCCACACATCTCTCAGCGATAGCAGTGAGGGCACTAGCGTGACGCGGCTGCCCGCAAGGAGGGGTTATCTCTCTCCTGCTGTGGCTCCTGGTCGTGGATGGGCTCCTGTCCGGGCTCGAGAGGGTTGGAGTGGAAGTGGTCGGTTATACAGACGACGTAGCCTTGCTCGTAAACAGCAGGAATGAAGGCATGTTGCATTGTAAAATGCTAAAAGCGCTGGACCATGTTGAACAGTGGTATACCACTACTGCTCACAGGGTCAGTCCTGGCAAGACGGAGATGGTACACTTCACTAGCAAAAGGAGGAGTGTCGTGAGACCTCCCTGTATTTATAACACAACACTGAGCGTCTCAGAGAAATGAGAAATGAGAATCACCCATCGCTCATATTGTGGCTGTCGCAGTGAGCCATTCATTTGGTACTGGAAGAGTTTTGCAGTGGAAAAGGGTTTGTGGAGAATGAGTGCAGAGGACACAAGGAAGTCAAAAAGGAAACCACGCTGGAGAAAAAAGAAAATTTCGGAAAGAGTTTTGGGGAGGAACATGGATTCAGAAGAAAAAATGAATTGCGAGTTGACGCCACCCAGGCTTAGTTCCCTCAGTGTTTAGTGTAACTGCCGTACCACTGTCCTCTGCGATTTCGGATCGCCTTAACGGTGAGCTCCATCATTCTCTGATATTATGATGATTAAGTCTCCGCAGATTCGGTTTGTAATTTGCTTCATCGACATTTCAAGACAAATCCTCTAACTTCTCCGTTATTCTATTATCATCGAGCTCTCCACCATCGGCGCCTTTGATGTATACAGTAAGTGGCTAGCATCACCCATTCAACTACATGGGAGTTGAAAGCTATCATAATAATGTAAAAAAATTGGATTTTAAAGAGTTGATTTAATGGAGAGAAATGTAATTAAGTTCATGTTACAGCTAACGTCTCCCTAAGCTTCTTCAGTATTTGCCTTGCATTATTGGAAGGCTGTTGTAAGTTATACAATGTATATGCAGCATTAAGTTGGGTGGACATCTTTGAGCTCGTCGTTAGCGTGTTGGCCCTGTGCCCAAGATGTCCCAGATGCACAGATTTGAATACCGATCATCAAATATTTTTTATCGTCGGAAAATGAACCTATAGCCTCTGGAGTTAGTGATATATTGGGTAGAGAGAAGTTCAGTTAGCGAACTGCGCTGAGCTCCTACGTAGGTAGTGTGACAGCTTTGTGAACGATCGGCTGAGGTCCTACCATTCGGCCCCACCAATTTATTGATTTTATGACACATTAAATGCGAACTATTATAACCAATTAGACTATGAATTTTGACAATTTTTTTGTGGGTCAGCTACCTATTGGTTACGAAAAATTTGTCAGCAAATTGGTCAGCAGCTATTTAATATCATACAAGTTTCTTGTTGCATAATTTAGGTATTTTAAAATGTAATCAGACTCATTGTAAAGATGATTTATGTCAGAAGCTTATAAAAGACAAATAAATAATATATATCTTACTTCTTATCTTAGCTCTGACTCCGGAAGAAAAAGCCCTATTCAAATACATGCTTAAAACGGCTGAGCGTGACTTGAGACCAGGCCTAAACAAATTAACATGGAATTCCGAATTTACTGATTCGTACATCAAGGGAAGTTGTTCTCATGTAAAGACCGTAAGTTTGAACTAATTAGAAAATCTCAATTTTTTTTGGTAAGGTCATAGAAACTTTATAGAATGGTTTATACTCACGTATTTCTTTGAAAAAATACTCAAAAGTACTCAAACTAGTCTGGCTGTCCTGTCTATCGCTTGTTAGTAAGCCTCGGTTAGATTGTCATGGAGAACCCTATAGCAACCAAGCGCAAATTTAATCATGGCCATTCTTACTGGCATATATTACAGTAACGACTCGTCATTAGCGTCACTCGAAGAACAAGTTTTTCTATCAAAGACTGCCGATTGAACGATATCATCAGGATAATCAATTCATTACGTACACTTTTCTTGTAGTCTATCGTTCTCCAATATCTTATACAGCTTGTTTGTTGTTTGCCTACTGTAAGCGCCCCTAAAATGTCTTGTGGACTGAGCCATTTTCCCAGTTTTCATTTCCCATTTTTTTCCAGCTATTGTCCTCAGTAGCAATTAAATGGATAATAACTTAGAAAATTTTTTGAATTAGATTCAGTGCCTATGCCCTTTCCCAAGGAAATTAATGTTTTATGGTGTAATGACATGAGGCCAATAGTGTATTAAACAATAATATTGAAAGGTTAAATGATTTTTTCAGTTATTCAATCAACTATTGAATCCACGTCATTTTCTCATGAAATCGTTTGTACGGAAAATTCTATTCTCAGCATAACAAACATCAATAACAACATCCCGTAAGCCCATTTGTTTGCAAAATATCGTAAAACAATGTTTTTATCCATAAATAATTATCCCGAAAATCAGAGCAAACCGTCTTTCAATTTCTGAGACAATTTATCAATTACTAATCATCTCAGATGCCAACAGAGCTACGAAATTTTTTGTTGGTAACTAAATTCACCATGTAATGGCTTTGTTGACGAACGTGGGTTTTAGGTTATAAAACACCTCGCATTTAATGAAAAAATGTCGAAAAATATGCAGTTATGTACAATCTTTCGTGGATTACACGTTGAGAATAATTAGATTACTGTTGGGTTTTTACAAAGGACGCGTTGGAAAATCCGTGTATCCTTTTTTTATATTTCGTATTAAGGTTCGTTCAGTTAGCTGTGGAGCGATAATTATAGTATTGAGATTATGGGTGTAAACGCTACGGCGGTGACTGTTCTACGATTTAAAAAACAGGGGAAGGGGGGGGGGAGTCAAAACTATCGTTTTGACCGTTACCGTCTCGTTACACAACCCGGAAATGTCCGAAAATTGTCGAAATTAATTTGTTGGGTTTTCACCGATGTTGAGGCTCTACTTAGCAGAAATTTTCTTGACCATATCCCTTGAAACTATATGATGCCAAAATAATTGACAACTAAAAAATTAACTCGGAAATGCGAAGACGATGGCGCAGGGTTTTCAGGAAATCGCAAGCAATTGAAAGGTCTTTGCAATTGCCTGATAAACAGATGTGCTCTTTGTGCGAGGACATTTTCGCTGCAAGATTGACATTCGTAAAACATATTTTTTCGCAGCGCAACGCTGAGCACCCATGTTCTCAGTGTTCACGAAAAAAATGTTTCGTAAATGTCTAGAACAAGTCCACCGTTCCAATTTTGTCGGCTTATAAGCGGTATAAAAATGTCTGGCAACAGATAGAACAGAAGTTAGGCGCACTTTTATACCGTTCTTTGCGTTACCCAGGGCCACGGCGAGAACGTGGCGGTGTTCGGCCCCACAGGCAACACATGTTGGTACATTTATAGACTTGGGAAAACACAAAGAGGTTAGTTAATCTCCATCGATCTGTTGCTGGGCCTCCTCCCTCTCCACTACTGGTAGTGCCTATGCGACGACGGGCCTTCACACTCGTCGCGATTGTGTCCTCTGCCCTCCTGCAACATTTTCATTATAGTTAATGTAAAAATTACCATAATTTTTCTATAAAAAACATCGCGAGCAGTCTAACGGTGCACAGCGAGCAGTGACACCCACCATCAGATACTCTTTCTTCTTGTTGTTAATTATTATCTAGAGAGGTGTAGTGCTTTGCCATGGTGTCCAAACACTCAACCATCTTGTCACTGAACTCCACACTTCTCTTCAATAAGTACTCACAAAGATACCCAGGTAGTGGTCCTCCCTGGTACCATACCTCTGGTGCTGATCCTTGAGGTCTCTCCATGATCGACGAGCTGATGGTGCTTACAGGCAGAATCCATTCCTTAATGACCTCAGCAAGGGTACCTGCTGTTCGGTCCCTTACTACTGTAATGAGGAGAGTCTTACTTCCTCGCTCATATGCTCCGAATACTCATTGCCCTTCAATTATACCTCGGTGGTACTTCCTATAGACCAACTTTTGACCATTGTTAGGTCCCCCTAGCTTGGTTGCGTGGTCCCCACACCAATCGATGAGAAGTTCACTGACAAAATTAGACCAATTCACCACTGTTTGTCGTGATAACCCAAGTTCGAATTAAAAATATTCTTGTCTTGGGGGATTTAGTAAGACGTACATCCCGATGAAACGTACGGCCACAGCCAAGGGGATGTGTATTTCCAAAAACCAGGATCTATGAAGATAGCTGATCAGTGTATCACACTTATCCTTCTTCACTTTCTTGTTGGGGTCTTTGGTGGTTGTCCTCTTCATGGACCTAAGAATTTAATAAACTCCATGGGGTCGTCACCCGTATTAATAATATCTACGAGTCGCATGTTCACTATAAGTTCCGATTTCAGACTGGCTTCCGTTTTATTTTTACACCCTCGCTAATGCCTCTTGTCACTCACCCTATTGTGCGCGTTACTCCTTGATCCATCGTTGGAACACAATGGATTGAAGTCCGCCACACTTCCAGCCCGAAATTCATTTACTTGTTGTTGTTGGATCTGTTTCAAACCTTTACCATTTTTTTTAACGAAAAAAATGAAAACAAAAAAACAAAAAAAGGGTTAAGAAAAAGGTCGAAGATCCTACTTTTATTTGTCGTGGTGACGCTCGACAGGGGTCAATTTTTTGTGGAGATTGCGGAGAAGATTTCTAGAGACGAAGACTCGTAGGGAAGATTCTCCACCTTTCTTCCACCAGAATTGATGCAAAGCCTCGGTCTCCTCAGATGGCTCGCTAATTCAACGCTAAACCACGCTAATCACCGGATAGATAAAACAATGTCTCTTGCAAAATTTTGTAGCATTGTTGGAATCTTAGATAATTAAAAATTGGAAAATTGACGTAGAAATCAGAAGAGGCCTGTCTGTCATTTTCGGGATTATTATCCACAGAAGAAAACATTCTTTTGCAATGGTCTTGTAAATAAACGGATTGACAGGATTTTACTAATCCTGATTCTTTGTGGAGAATCAAATTTTCCACAAAAACACTCTGATTAGAAATGAGCTTAACTCGGGTGATTTTGTACCTGAATAAATTATCGGGAAACTCCGGCAATGATCTTGACCCATCGATTAACGGTCACTAGCCGAAATCTTCACATCATAGAATTCCCCCTTATCAATTCGTACACTCTCGACATTCAAGATGAGAACACCCAGCTTTTCAACGTACAAACGTTATCTTACAATCACCATACTAACTCACTTATTCATTCCACTATTAAATCAACAATTTAATCTCAACACGTTGCGACGTAATTTTCGAAGGTTCACGGAAACCTTCGTCCATCAGCCCGCCCTCTGGCACCAAATCACCCGAAAAATGAAATCAGAAAAATTTAGTCAGGCGCCAGGTCATTAAAAACGGAATGACCACCGTAAACAAAATCCTTCTCCACTCTCAGCTTCAATAACTCCTGTAGCTCGTTACGTAGAGATTCAAATAATCGGAAGCTGAAAGGGGATGCAACTGGGATTTTTAATAGAATAAATGAATTATCAAAACTGTCGGGGAGAACAATTTTTAATAGAAAATAAAATAATCTCGATACAATAAAAAAATAAATAAATAAATCCCCTAAAATCAACCAAGTGTTACGAAACTCAGATTTAATTTATAAAACAAAGTAACTGTTGTCTAATTACGAATTAAATAAAAATTCTCAGAAGTCAACGAATAATAAAAAAATGAATAAATAAATAATACAAGAAGTTAGTCAAATAAGTCAGAAATAAATAAATATAAAATAACTCTCAAAAACTTCTCCCGCCCCTGGGTAAATGGGGGGTAGCATCGGGGTGAGGGTACATTGCCCAGAAACATCCCTTTTGAATACATTGATAATCACATGAAGATTCCTCCCACCATACCTCAAAAAACGTTGGATGACGAAATCTCAAAATGCCAACGGCTGTAGGGGAATCACGCTCGAACAGTATATAAAGGGCGGTTTTTCGCCAAATAAAGTCAGTCTAAATGAAATCTTCGACTCGTGATCTTCAAGTGGTATCCTGCTCGTCATCCAGTTCAACCCTCCAGGCCCAGTCTTCAGGAGAGCAACTCTGCAGGATCACCCTCTGACGTCTCCACTGGGGCACAGTCCGAGCGTACAACTCCACTCTTCTCGCAACCCCAGATCGAGTGCGCAGCTTTAAATCACTACCAACGCCTCCAAAGTAAAATTTACACTCTTGGTTATTAACGAGGGGCCCTGCTCATTAATAAAGCTAACCCTTCAAGATCCGTCTGTTGGGAAGCAGCTCTGCAGCATCGCCCAGTCTCATCCCTACTACATCGAGTGGACAGCTCGATTTTCTTCACTACGTCAGATCGACGAGTGTTCTTTAAGGTAGGCAAGCCAGCCGGTCCCGTTACAAATTCTTGATTTTCTACGCGGGGCCCTGCTCATCAACAAGCTGACCCTTCAAGATCCATCTGTTGGGAAGCAGCTCCGCAGCATCACCCACTCTCATCTGTATCAAGTAGACAACTCGATTTTCTACATTGCGTCAGATCGATCGCATTTCTGCAAGCCAGCACCGACCTGGTAAATTTGCTCAGCGTACAACTGAGTTCATCCTGAGTGTACAACTCAGGGAATCCTCTCGTCAAGCCAGCACCGACCTGGTGAATTACCCAGCGTACAGCTGAGTCTACCCCGAGTGTCCAGCTCCGGGATTTCTCCACGCCTAGCAACACTGCAGCTAGGGGACAACCAAGTTCTGTCTGAGTGAACAACGCAGGTCCACAGACACCCCCAACGCCTCCGGGGTCGTATCATCATCATCACTAACGCCAGAGAAGCGTGTTTGGGCAGCTTTCAACCCCATCAGTGCTAGAGGATCTAGCATACTTTTGGAGTCTCTTCGGAATCCGCTGCGAAGGGGAAACACGAAGAAGCCACCCGTTCCCTGCTGCCGTTTAATTTCAACAACCGTAAGTGAGAAAACACACCAACAACATTTACACTACTCCCTCCTACACTCTTTTCCTACCTACATCTGGTTTTTATCTTGGACTTTCTTCTATTCCGTATACCAAGTGAAGTGAAATAAATTTAAACTCTATTTTAAGGGAAATTTAAGGGTATCTTTCTCTTTGTGTGCTAATTCCTCATATTATAACCATTGTGTACTTCAGTGCTTAGTCCCACGCAATCGGTCCCCACTAAGTGAGATTCGGAAGATCTTTTCTCCTCCTGACACTACCTGTCGTGAGTAGTTACGGTCAACTCGTCAGAAGGGTTCACCTTTTACCCGATATTTTAACCTGCCTAGTGACCCAGTGTCCGTAACAATATGACAACATGTATCAGCTGTGTGTATTCTCAAGCCGGCAATTTGTAGAGGGTTTTTTCTCCTGTAGCGTTTCCAATGGCGACCTTTCCATTCCTTTACATTAGTGGACTCAGTCACTTGAGATGTCAAGTTCCTCTAATCAATATGATTTGTGAACGACATGCTTTGCGTTTTTTCCATTTTACGTATTTTTTTGTGAACAAAACTGAGAATATTTTTTAGGAAAGTATGATCATACAATATAAACTATATAAACTTCCCTTCTATGACGTAAAAATGTTTACCGTATGAAGGACGGCGGTGCTCCTTATATATATATATATATATATATA
>NW_011887977.1:93366-97200 GCF_000806365.1 Fopius arisanus
AATGGCTAGGAGCCGGATAGCTCAGTTGGGAGAGCACCCGATGCATAATCGGAAGGTCCCGGGTTCAAGTCCCGGTCTGGACTATCCATGCAAAAATTATATAGAGAATTATCCTGTTCCCCTTCCTACCTCATCCAAATCTTATCAACGACTCCTGTGACGTCACAAACAGAATGTGGAACGCTATATAAACTACCCTTCTATAGCTGGTGCCTGGGCACATTTGTGCAAACCGATGGCATGTAGGGCCCTCGAGCAAGTCACTTGTCCCGACAGCTGGGGCACGATTTTAGCGTGCGTCCCCGTCGTCCACATTCGAAACAAAATTCGAGGTGTGGCCGGAGCTTGCCTCCATAATATCCCAAGTCGTTCAAGTATTTTCCACATGAACGGTAGGCGTGGTTCGCAGTCCGGCAGTAGAAGCAAAACACCTAAGAAATTCTGCTGGGTGCGGCCACACCTCCAGCGAGACGCTGATGGACCTGGGCTGGAGTTGAGAGAGCTGGCGAACGAGTCGAACTCGTTGGCTGATTCGCTGAGGGGGCAGGCGAAAGAGGCGAGCCCCTTGGCTGACTTCCCGAGAGAGTGGGGCCGACTGTCACGGGGGTGACGGTGGCCGTCGAGAGAGCAGTGGTGGTGGCAACCTGGGTTGCCCCACTCGCCGAGGGCTGCGGCTTCACCGGTGCGGTACCAGGTACCTGAGCATAGCTTAGGGCTTGGTCGCTCCTGGTGGAATATGGGCGGGTGGCCACCTCGGCGAGTTTTCTCCTCCTCTCCCTCCTCTTTTGAGACTTCAACGCCTTGGCATCCGGTCCCGGAGGGGCGAGAGGAAGCGGAATGTCGCGTTACAAACGAGGGATCACACCCACCCTTGAGATTCTTCCTTCTTCTTGGTGTTGGTTGAGGCGTGTTCGTTGGCTTTCCCCTTTACCCGAGAAGAAGAAATTTTCTGTGCGCGTGTTGGTACTCTGACCACATTGGACCAGGAATTCTCTAGTGGCGGCCCCCTCGTTTGGGTGGCACTTGTGGTCAGGATCGGTTTCGGGTGAACCAATTTCTGCACGGCCTGCTGAACCCTAGCCGTCAGTCCGGGTCACAGCCTTTCGGCTGGAGAGAGCAAGGCGTCGATCTCTGCGAAGGGTCCGACATAGAGAGCTGGTGAAGGGACAGCGGGGGTGGGGGTGCGGAACTCCGCCCACTGTCTGGTGTGATTGCCACCCTAGGGAGCGTCTCCTGCAGTGACTCCTTCAGCCCCTCGAGATCGTCGAGCCCCTCATCTTCCACGTCCATCACCAACATTTCCTCGTTCGGGGTGAGTGGTGCCTCCGGGAAGAAGAGATCCCCTCCAAGATCGATGAGATCCCACTCCTCCGCGAGCTGGTGCTCCTGGACTTGCGGTTCTGCTTCCTTCTGAAAAGAGAGGGGGAACAAGCCATGCCAAGCAGGTTAGGAGAGCGTGCAGAAGCATAAGCGAGCTAAAATATGCGTATAACCAACCCTAGTTTCGTGCAAAAATGCTTCAGTGAGAACACCCATAGAAATAAGCAAGAGTAGCAGCGAACAGGCCATCTGTGTCCCATTGCCATTTGGCAGGGCGCGATCAGGCCTATCCGCTAACGACTGAGGTGTGAGCAAGGTACGAAAGGTTAGGCAAGAGAGCTGTGCGACCGGGTAATTAAAACAATAAAGTGTTAATTATGGAGGTAATTAGCCGTCCAAATTAATAGCAAACCGCAAAATCCAAAGCTAGACGTGTAAAATGTACTTACCCCAGTAAGAGGAATGTTAAGGCTTTCCATTCTGGTATAGATAAGCACAAAATTACTGAGCGCACGTCTTTACTCTGCGAGAGCTGTCGGCGATAAGAGTGAGCGTCCCCGTGGCTGCTTCGGAGCGGATCCTACGTCACGACTACTGTAGTCAAATCCGTAGGGTAGTATCGCAATCGCAGCGAATCGGTGGCGCCGTCTCTGGACGGGGCCTCGAACCGTTACCGGCCGAGTGTAGAAGCCACGTACCGAGTCAGTATCCCGATAGATAGCGTTAGGAGTAGCCAATGAGCATGGTTTTTCACAAAACCTGCTCCGTTACCGGCAACTCGAGTAAATTTAGGTAGAACCGATGAGAATAGCGGGAAAAGAAGAGAAAAGGCAAAACCGAGCAGAAACCAAATAAAACCGAATATTGCGTGGGCCCCACGTCGGGCGCCATTTGTAACACTTTTCCCCGATCCCGTGCCGAAAATCGGCGATAGTTATTACCTTCACCCGTTCCCCTACTCGCATTCAGGCGGAGTAACAGAATTAATGGGGCGCCAGCTAACTTTTTGTGGCCCAAAAATTAACTAAAACCTGAAATACCGAGGCGAGGGTGAGCAGGTGGGGTGCCCTGTCTCACCCGAGGTCCGTAACCTCACAAATTCCGAAAAGTATCCTAAATCTGCAAACAAGAGCACGAAGGGACAGGACGAGTGGGGTTGAGACTCGTCCTCGCGACAACACAAAAATCCTAAAAGTCCTAAAATCCATAATTTACACCAGCCGGGGTGTGACCGTAAAACTACCCGCGAGAGGCTAAAGCCAATGACAAAGGGAACGGAAGCGGGAAGGCCTGAGGTCGCTCAGGATGCTAGGTCGTGGAGAGAGGCCCGGGGTCTACCGATACGCGAGTCTAATAACCATAACCTAAAGGGAACAGACGGCGGTTCGGGATACCGAGAACATACTCGCGGGAATCCGAGGCGTGGAGGGCGACCTCTAGGACTACCTCGCCGAGAGCACGACGTCAGATAACGGAGTGCCGGGAGGCCGAGAGCGTGGAGATTACTCACCCAAAAGCACACTATTGAGAGCGTGCCGGGCCCACTAGGGTAGCCCCAAATGTAGAGAGCCTAACTGGGGAGAGGAAGACTCTCATCCAGAGAACGTCACCAGGGGGAATATAACCCTCACCTAGAGGACACCACCCGAGGAGAGTATTGCTCCCACTCGGAGAGCGTCAGCAGGGAGAGGATAAACCCTGCCCGGAGAGAGCGAGGGATACCAATGCAGGGCATTGGGAGCCGGCTACGGGCTCGAGAGAGAGCTGCCATTGGTCCGCACTGGGAGCCAGCCGAAGCGGCTCTGCCGAGTGAGTGGGCAGTGTCAGCGGTAGTGCCGATGTACCCCCACTCTCGACTACGGCTGGTTGAGCTGCCGTGTGCCGGGATGTGCTGCTCTCGCCGCAAGGAGGATATCCCTGGCATTAGCCTCTCCTGGAGCGCGCCGAATTTGAGCCTCGCCACTGACCCCTTCGAACAACCCCTTCAAAGGATCAGCCGCTCGAATGCCCACCCCATCTAACATGGAGCGCTCATACGTCACTATGAGTCCTATGCTATATGCCAGCAAGTCTCGTAGGGGAGCTGGGGATGTTTCAACGTGTCTCCCTGTGCTGTTGCCTGTCTTCAGGCCTCTTAACACCCTAAGCACTCGGGCCCCAGTCCCCACACCCTTCGACGATTCGAGAAAGTCCCGGGGAGGGTCGAGATAGCGAATTAAGAGAACTTAACCCAAGATTTAGCTTAATGTGGGGGATTTTCGAAAATCCCATTACAAATTATCTATCAATTATCAATCAATAGATCTTTTTCCTCAATTTTACATCTTTCCGTAATTTGCATGGGAATACGTTATAGTACAATGAACGATAATAGCTCTTAAAGGGTTGAATTTGATAATCAACATTTTGAGGGGTCCTATGACTACTCAGATTGTTTTTCCGCAACATTAATCAGGTATCGACTCAATAAGAAGGGCCTGAGACAGATTTTTGACATATACATTCACTTTTATC
>NW_011887978.1:0-10833 GCF_000806365.1 Fopius arisanus
CGCAAAGTGCGATTAAAAATGACCAGGCGAAAAATAAAATGATTATTTGTTAGAAAATAGCCAGACTATGAGCAAGTGACCGTTACAAATATTGACAGGACCGAACCAGCATCAGCATGACATGGTAGAGTGGGTAAGGTTCACCAACGTCTGAATAACTCTGGTTACCGACTTCAGCCGCTGTTGCGGTGTCGTTAAGTGAGAACTATTGGGGAATGTACTCCCCAGGTCTGTCGCGGAGAGGTGTTGCCGTCCCTCACACGTTTTCCACTCTCCTCCAGAGTGGTTCGACCCCGAACGAGACACAAATTCCCTGCGAATCCTTCTCACCCCGCAGGGCGCTAAAACATCTCGAGGCACAGGCGACATTGGTATCCGGAGAGCATTCTCACCTACCCAATGTCCACCCCAACTCGAGGATGCTGACACGGAGGGAAAAATTCTTCGAAAATTAGGAGCACATTCTGTAACCTGCCAGTCAAAACGGTATTCAGTAAAAATTAAGGAACAGTTACGCATTTTTTCACTGAACGTTCCGTACTTTCCGTGAAAGTTTTGAAGTTTTTCCACCAAATTCACTAAAAAAGTGCGTAGCTGTTCCGTAATTTTTACTGAATATTGTTTTGACTGGCAGGTTACGGAACAGGCACGTAATTTTTAGAGAACATTTCTCTCCGTGTAGTAACAGCAATCGCATCGCGAGCCAAAAGCAGAGCTACTTTCCATAGGGACACATACGATCGGGCCTATGGGAATCGATACGATTCCCAACCCTTAATCCACCACAACAACATGAGTTTCGTTTTCGTATAGACCCATGGAAATGGGTCTATACGGCCGAAAATGCTCGCTCCGCAGCCACAAAGTAATCCATTTCATCAGTCGGGGATGCTTAAGCGTCCCCATCTCTCGCTACTCCGATGTAGGATTAGGAACACGTACCCGTCATAATCCCAACGGCGATTACTGCCACCAACTAGTCCCAAGCTCCTAAAACATCCGTTGAACACCAGCCCTCAACTCCGACTGCATTGAGATCTCCCAGAGCCTTTTCCCCCTAGTCTGATCATCGTCAGCGTCATCATAGTGTTCCGAAACATGGTCTCACCGTAACACGTTTCTGCCCACTATGTGATTGGTCTCACTCAGCTTCGAAGCGACCTAATTGGCAGTCGTCCGATGCCTCAATCATCTTTCCTTCGGCTCTTTCAGCCAGCGCCAGATGTCTCTTCCTACTGATAGTTACTTTTTCTAGAGACTTTTATTAGTAACGAGAAAATCTGATTACAAACCTTTTGATTCAATGTTGACATTCATAAAGTAGCCGCCACCATTTAGCATGAGCCATTACATAGGCAAAGAGTGTGATTATCCACTTTTTGAAATAGGGTCAAATCTAATATCCTACATTTTTGAAGCGGTACTACTGATTAATTATTGCCTTCAGGCTTCACTCAGACTCGGCGAATAAGTCAATTCGGTCCGACCACAAGTTGAATATCTTAAAGTGGACCATCATTACGGAAATATTTATTCCCCCCTTCATTGCATTTGCCTGAAAATCCTGCATTCCGGCCGCGAAAAATCGAATTGAAAGAATCATTCACCCAATACCATGCATATGTTAAAATTATTTGGTCATTTATCTCAAACTTTACTACATAGAAAGGATGCATCGAATTTTGGATAAAAATCGAATAAATTTTGTTCCACACAACTGTTACGAGCATCGGGGATGCCCGTTAATATCTCTAATAAAAATTGTAGAGAGAGAACGAGAAAATTAGAATTCGGGTTGGGGTTAGGGTAAATTATTAATTCACCCCTTCGGGGTGGTTTAGGAGTAGGTTAGGGGTTATAGGAATTTTTAGGATATTGTTAGGGTAAGCCCTCCGGATCGGGTTAGGTCCGGCTAAAAAGCCGGCGCTCCAAAAAAAAGGGTTTTTTGGGGATTAATTGGTACGGGTGGAAGGTTGTAAGGGATAAATTCAGTCATTATCCTGGCGGATGGCCAAATTAATTACGGGTTAGGGCGATAATATTATGTGTAGGGATTAGGAATATGGGTCTTTCAATCCCGAGAACCCAGGAGAACCAATCATGAGAAAATAAGGGCGAGAAATAAATTTTAGGAATGAGGAACTAATTCAAATTTGAATTAATTCCCCCGCGTAGGACTCCGCCCGTAATAGGGCAGGGAGATCCACCAATCCACGACCGATCGATTGGTAGGCGTGATGAAGGGGTCAGCGTCACGTGATACTGACCTCCGAAAATTAGTTACGCATTGACCGTGAAGTAAGAAGCACGCGAGTGACTAGTGAACTGCGGAACCCCCAAGGACACCCAACCGCATCCAGGATGGTCCAGAGGAAGAAGAGGAGGACATTCGAGGAATCTACCGTGAGTTTTACGGTTTTATTTTGGCTCATTCTCCCCTTTTTGGCGGCTCCTCAATAATTAGTTGGTGGGCACGAATTTCCCGAGCTATGAAAATGGCGTCGACAGTTCCCCGAAATCGGGTGGTTGTTAAAGAGTTTTTGGAGGGTTTTTCCGAGTGCTTTCGGCCTGTGTTGTCCCCCAGTGCGGTTAGGGGGTACCTTGCGGTGAATTTTTAGGGTTTTAGTGAGAATTTTGGCGATGAATTAGGGATGGGATTTATCCCTGGCAAAAAAAAAACAAGACGGCCAGTGGCTCTCCCTCATGGCGTTATCGAGACGGCCGTCGAGAGGCAACGTGCAACAAGTGGGTGGCGGAAAAAATATCCCGGAAAAAAAATCCCGGAAAAAATATCCCCCCAATCATACATTTAATTTCTGTCGCCGTTTTTTGTGTGTACATATTTTTCCAAAGGTATGGTGTCGTGGAGGGGGGTCCAGGGGCGCAGCCCCTGGCGGGTCGAGGGGCGGAACCCCCGTGGGCTCCAGCGGCGAAGCCCCGGTGGAGGTCCTGGGGGGGCGAGGCCCCCTCCCACTCCCCCCATAACACATTAAATGAAAATTTAAGAACAAAAAAGATGATTTTAATTTCATGGGGAATCGAACCCTTAACTCTTTTAAATGTCATAATAAATAAAGAAATTTTTTTCTAAAATGCATTTTGTGATTCACCTTTCACGCTTCCCTTTTATCCTTTATTAAAATTAGAATTTTTAAATATTTATTATTAGGAATTAAATATTAGAATTTTTCTTGGGGATAATTTTTCCGGAGATATTTTTTCCAGGGATATTTTTTCCGGGGATATTTTTTCCGGGATAATTTTATCCCGGAAAAAATATATTTTAATTATATTTCAAAAAATATCCCCGGAAAAAATATCCCCGGAAAATCTATCCCCAGGAAAAATTCTAATATTTAATTCCTAATAATAAATATTTAAAAATCCTAATTTTAATAATTTAATTAATAAAAATTATTTAATATAAAGGATAGAAGGGAAGCGGGTAAATCACAAAATTCATTTTAGAAAAAAATTTCGTTATTTATTATGGCACATAAAAGGGTTAAGGATTCGATTCCCCATGAAATTAAATTATGTTTTTTTTTCTCAAATTTTCATTTAATGTGTTATGTGAGGAGTGGGAGGGGTCTTCGCCCCCTCAATATTATGTGAATCGTTGGCATGATTTTGTCATTCGCACAAAAGTATTGAATTGAATTATAATAATTATTTAAAAATATAATTGTTAGATTGGTGTCGAAAATATCAGGACAAACTGAGTGATATTTCATGTCAGATTATTTTTGATCTCCCTGGAAGGCGCCACAAGTTTTGAAGACATACGAGTTGTTAATGCAGTAACACCTGATTGTTACGCCAGGACATGCTTAGGTTTGGGCCTTATCGAACACGATGGTGAATGAAGCAATGGCCTCCATGAAGCCGAAGTTTGGATGATGCCCATATAGTTACGACAATTACTTGGTTGTATTTTAATTCACTATAGACCAATTAATTCAGAGCAATTATGGGATGAACTCAAGGATGCGTTATTACGCTATGTTTCGAGAACAAAATCACTGCCACAAGCCCATAGAAAAGCTTATATTCAAATAAATTCATTGCTTCCATAGGAAAGGTCAAGCCTTACTGATTTTCCATCAATAATGCAGATCACAGAAGCAGATGGTGCCCAAAATGATATGCTGTCACAAGAACATGAGGAGATTGGTACAGAACTGTTCACACCATTTTGAAAGCATTGAATAGTGATGATGATCCGAAGGAACGAGCTTCTTTCATGGATAGGGCATTTGGGTCAGCTAAAACATTAATTTACATAACTATATATCGTTTGCTATGACGTAAAAGCAATTCTACTCTCTTATGGTGTAACGGTTCATAGGGCATTTAGACCAGGCATGGGCAAAGTGCGCTGAATGGGCTCACCTAGCTCTCAACCCCAATTAGGCCAATGACTATAAAGAATAGATCCTATTATATTGTGCAGGAAACCGGAGGGGCCACGATGCTTGGGTCAGAGTGGGGACATCATTACATCAGTCAACGTGCAAAAATTTCGATTTTTGAACGAAAAATATGAATATAGTTTTTTCTGTATTTTCCATTGTTAAAAATATCAATTAATCATTTTTTTCTGTATTAACTTCCGCATAAAATTCTGTTGAATAAATCACTGTTGAATAAATCACGAACCGGTGAGAAGATTTTTCAATTTTTGTTAATATTGTTTCAACATTTCCTAAGCAGTATTTAAAAATTTTAAAGATTTTCGACCTTGAAAAAGCACTACGAAACAAAAAATATGAGTTCCATTCTTTCATGTCTTGTTGACTTTTTTTCATTCTATCAATCCCACTGTTAAACATTTGAAAATTCGTCCATTTCCAGTTAACCACGAAAATGAATAATTACTGGAGAAAAACATAAAAATAATTAGCTGCAGAGAGTAATCGAGCAAAGTTAATCGGAAAGTTTTCATCGATTGAAAAATGTGTGATCTGGTCAACAGTGGGCAAAAGTTATAAAATGAACCGTACATTCATACTTTAGTGATTGAAGTTTAAGGAACTGACATCTCATATTTTTTCCATTTTTCATAAAATAATTATTAACTATTAAGGTTACCAAGAAATATTCAATTTCTGGAACCATGATGTTTCAATAATTACCCCCGATACAACTAAGGATTTTATGTCATTGCGGCCGGTGAAACGCGTTTCTAACCTCGCTTCGCTCGGATAAAAACGCGTTTTCGGCCACAATGACATAAAATAGCATCATAGCCACGGCGAAAAAAGTGATTCTGATTCATGCGCGTTATAATCCTCGTCTTCGACTCGGACTATACAGTCGCATTCGTCAGATTCCCTTTTTCCGTCCTAGGCGTGAAATATACTATCTTACGTTGAATTGGTGAAAATTTGTTCGAATTTTTAGGCGGGAAAGTTTTATCCCTTTTAAAAAAAAGCATGTAACGTTTTTTGTCAGCTTTTTTTGGCGCTATGCATATCAAAATATATCCATATAATATGATATATATATATAATATATACATATATAAATAATATATATAATATATAATATATATAATAACATATATATATAAATTATATTAATTTTTTTTTATATAATAATATTTAATATTTTAATTTTTATATTATATTATACTAAATTTATATAATATAATATATAAATGTAATATAATTTATTAAATGTTAAATTATTTTTTTTATATAAATTTCTAGACTTTTTTCTCTAAAATCTAAAAAATGCGCGCTGCGCTCTCTCTATTTAACCGCTCCCCACTTCGTACACACTGCTGCTCACAGCTTGACTAGGGTGGGCTTCACGCAATTGGGGTATTGTATTTCTAATAAGGGGTCTAATAGGGTTTTGTGAACCCGGCTCCCGAAGGTCCGACTTTGCCTATGCCTGATTTAGACTTCGAATTGCAATTTATACAGCTTCATCACCAAATTATGAAGTCCCAGTTAACTGACGCAGAGTATTTAATAAGCATCAAAATGTTCATCTGGGATAAAGCACCGATGTCACCTAAATATGCTCTGGAAATGGACGGTAGCACACTTCATGACATATTAGACAGACAAACCACTTGAGGGAAAGATAATTCTCTTACGTGGCAACTTTCGTTAGCTACTATCCGTGAAATGAAACAAAACCCGGAGTGAACTGGGTAATTTATCAGTTAATTTTAGTCACTTGAGGCCCATCTGTTCCAAGTTCACTCTGACAGAGAATATACATTCTTTACGACAAGAAACACAATTTGCCCAATTTCTGCTATCTGTTGGGCATGCAATATTGAAAATAAATGATTGCGTAATATATCTAACAGATGAGTGTGTAGCATCTTCAGGTGCAGGTATCGTAATAGATTTATATGGTAAGGTGATTAAGATCAAAGAATTTGATAAATTAATGAACTGGGTAATTTTGCCAGCGAAAAATGTTAATGATATTACTCGAAGAAGCGTTGAGCTGTTGATCAAATCAGCCGAGAAAATTTGTTACAGAAATCCATACTGTAAAAAATTATATTAATGGAGACATGCCTGAAGCAATTTTACCACATTATTTGGAGATAATAAGTTCTTCATTTATGCCACCACATGAATTACGATTGAGGATTAACATTGTCGTGATGCTAATTAGAAACCTTTCAGTAAATGAAGGGTTATGTAACGCAATGTGATCACTCATTTTAGAATTCATGAATCATTCATTGAAATGCTGAATGTTAACTGGAGATAACACGGATAAAATTCTCTTCACTAATTGTATCACTTTGTATAGTGAACATAATCATCGTTTTGCTTTTGGAAGAAGGTAATTCTCTGTTAAATTGGAAGAACTGCAATTGAGCTCAGACTGGATGTTTTCAATCCTGGAAAATGTTATATTGCCTTATCTCATCATCGTTTTTGGGTATTTCTAAACTCCTTGACTGGGGTGCCGAGAACACGGTTGGGTAGCTAACCTAGCGCACCTCCAGCTGGCGAAAAGTAGATGGTCACACCGAATGACCTTGGTGAAAATTCAGGCGAAGACACCTGGAAGCCGATCAGGGGAGGACCAAAAGGGTGGTCTGCGATGGTTATAAATTGTTTCCAACTGGGGAACCGGGCGGCGACGCGTAAACCCACGTCGCGGACTAGTTTTCCAAACTAAGATGTCATGCGCGGGGGCATCGTGGTAGTGGTTATGTTTCACTATCGCGATACCTCCAAACCGTGCTGATGCCTGCGGGGTGTGAGAGAAGTTGCTCCGTTAACGGTGCCCTCGGATACCAGGCGATCTACGAGTGGAAGCAGTCAAACCCCGGGCATTTGCAGCTCTGCTTGGGGGATATCTAACTGCTGTACTCGTGGTACTTAAATGGAAGAAAACCAAGAAAGACAAATTCCATCTGGGCTAGCAACAATAGAGAGGGAATAAGCCTAAACATGCAAATGGCGTTTCTTCAGAAAGTACCGATAAGGGTGTCTCGGGAGACAAAGTTCGTCTCAAATTATGCCAATCAACTGACGAAATTTCAAATTTTTGGAAACGAATGTTTCCTGGTATTTGTTAATCTTAAGAAAAAGTGATCGCTGACTGGATACCGCAGCATACAGACACGATGCTCAAACTTCGTGCTTTTATGTGTGAGAGCATTCTACATAGCAGAATTACAAATACTAATTTATGCTACAACGGCTGAAAAGTATTTTGGGAACGTATTTTATCAAAATGTGTTGATCAACAATATCTTGCTAAAATGCTTTTCATATAGTGTGGTATATGTTATACTATGTTACGAGGCCTAAAGGAGGTAAGTAAAAAGGAAAGCGCTAAGTGGCCACTCATTTCCCTAGAACAATAAAATGTAATGGGTTTTTGAGCTGGTGGGCAGTTGTAACACGGAGAGGAATCCGACGGCTCACAAATTTCTGTCATCAGCTCCTCGTTCCGTGATTTTACCGAGCGAAGCAAGGTTAGAATCGCATCATTTTCGGTACATAAAAGCTTTTTTAGAGTTTTCTACGCAAGGTTGGGAATTTTAATTTTTAAAATGATGAAAAAATTTTTGCTGACAGGTTCAAATTATTCAAATTATTTGACCCTTCAAGACTTGCCATCCCTGAAAAGAGTGTTTTTAAGATATACAGTAATATCTGGTAAACTCCTACATTGAGATGATAAATGAGCAGAAGGGAAGAGTATCGTAACTTCTTGATTAGATTGGTGGAGCTATACTAGCCATTTACTGAATTTTTTTCCATTCTTACGAAAAATTAAAAAAACTGAATTGCTGAATTGACGTAGTGTAGCTCATACAGTTACCCTCTTCTAATTGTTAAAATTGAATTTAGTGTAAGTGAACTAACATAGCAAGCATTTTAGCCTGAGGAAGACCAATCCTATCACTTGCAGTGACAATCTTCACACTCTTGTATTCATTTCCACTATTTTCAGTGAATTCCTCAACCACATAGTCGTGATGAGTTTCACTATTATAAATAAAGAGATGAAGTTTCGATTTCGGGTAAGCTTGATGGTAAATTTTGTGGAAAAATTCCTGGAGGAACGGTGTTGGCCGGTCGACGAAAATTGCGATCAGTATAGGCGGATATGTTTCTGGTTGCTCATTAAAGAGCTCTACGGTACCGTCCCAGCAGTTTAGGCACCCTTGTTCTGCACTCCAGGCACTTGCAAGATAATTTCCCAAAGAGTTTAAGATCACTTTACTGTGTCCGTTTCCATGGACTATCATAGGCACGGTATCATAGGCTGTGTTTTGTAGATAGGCTTCATTTCCATTGAATCGTAATTCCACCTTATCTGTAAAATGAAAGCACAATGGGAAATTAAGAAACTAGGTATTGTTAGTGATAGTCGAGCCATGTCTTAATTATAATTATAAGGCGGAACATGCAGTTGGTGTGCCCGTCAAAGAGCGAAAGCTCTAGAGCATTAAGAATCAACTGCATCATTTGAAGTCACGTCCACGGCACATTTTGGCTGACATTATTAGTACATTTGCGAGAGGATTTCCTAGAGTTCATTTTCGATTCGAATCGGGACGGCGGCATGAGCTTTTCGACCAAATGCACCATCGAATCGCCATGGTCATGTACGTTTTGTTTTCAGTTTTGGTTTTCGTCTTTCTTCTACTTTCTCATTTTTCACGGACCCATCGGAATCCTGTCCGAAGGAAACTAACTACCTAAGGGGGGAGATAGTTCGTTAAGAGGGAACTTCCATGCAGCTCGTTGTATGAATATTTTTCAAATAAAAAATGTTAAAAGCAAAACTTTGAATTTTTGAAGTAAGAATGTGAATATTTTTCTTGACATATTTCTACATTGTTAAACAATATCAATAGTTCATTTTTTTTGTGTCAACTTTCGCAGAAAGTTCTGTTGGATAAATTTCTCCAATTCCGGCAGCAAATGAATTGAAAAACACTGGTGAAAAGATTTTTTAATGTTTCTTAATGTTTGTTGAACATTCCATAAGCAGTATTCAAAAAATTTAATGGCATTCTCTGCAATCCAGGAATTAAATGTTCAGCAAGTGGCCGTCTTACTTGAATTTAAAATATTTTTGATCTTAAAAAAGCATGCAAACAAGAAATTTGAATTACCAATTTACGCATTTCCAGTTAACCACGAAAATGAGTAATTACTGCAGAAAAGAATTCGAATAATTAGCTGCAGAGAGTGACCAAGCAAAGATAATTGAAAAATGATCACAAGTGAAAACATCTACTAAAGAATGATAGTTTTTTTATTTTAAGACGATTCTATTGGATTCCCATGAAAAATTCTGGCACAAGAGAGTACAATTCATAAGTTCAACTTCAAATTAATAAGAAATTGATTAATTTTTTTAAAACTGACATTTCATATCTTTTTCAATTCTTAATTATGATCCATATCTTCATTTTAGCAATATTAATATGAATATCTCCAGTGGTTTTAATGATTTATCATTATAAAAACAACCTAACGAGTTTTTCGGGAAAGAAAAGCAATAAAAATATAGACATGGATCGGGCCATGTATTAAAAATTTCCTTTCAATGTCCAGCGAGGTTATCTCTCTGATTTTTACGACGTATACGTGGGCTCAACCTATCAAGAAAATCTACACTCTGGGCAACAGGGAATTGGGAAGAAATAAAAATTTTAGCTCTACCACGATCGTCTGATTCCAGTTCAAGGGTCCGATGAAAGTCATAAAATTTTCCGACAATCTACAGATACTTAGTGCATACGCGAATGTATTTTTCTCCGTTTTCCGGTCATTCACAAGACAGGGTATGAGTCATGCACATAAGGATTGTACACAATTAAGTTTGTGCACAGATGGAAACATCAAATAAAATATGCGCATTTAATTTTTTAACGTGCACCTCAAGTGTGGTCAAAAAATTCCGCTCTATCAAGTTGTACACAGTGTCATTTCTCAGTGTGCAGATAATATAAGATGTGTACAAAAAAATGTACACACGAATTAAAGATTAATAATTTTCTTGAAAATCGTCCACATCGAACTTATTTAATTTGAAAAGATGTGCACATAGTTTTATGGAGCGAGGAAAATGCTCTTCATTTTTCGACGTATAAGGCTATAACGAGCACAAAAATAATGCGTATTGTAATTTATGTGCACGTACCCAGGTGGGGAAATCCAAGCTTGGACGATGGGTCCAAGCTTGGATCAGCTTAGGATACCAAGCTTTGGAATTCCTAGCTTGAACCAAGCTTGATTCAATATATCATATCTAGGTCATTCCAAGCCTTGGAATTGCTAGCTTGAACCAACCTTGATTCTAGGGAATTGTCATGGTTAAACCAAG
>NW_011887978.1:10853-14283 GCF_000806365.1 Fopius arisanus
CTTGGTTTAACCATGACAATTCCCTAGAATCAAGGTTGGTTCAAGCTAGCAATTCCAAGGCTTGGAATGACCTAGATATGATATATTGAATCAAGCTTGGTTCAAGCTAGGAATTCCAAAGCTTGGTATCCTAAGCTGATCCAAGCTTGGACCCATCGTCCAAGCTTGGATTTCCCCACCTGGGTACGTGCACATAAATTACAATACGCATTATTTTTGTGCTCGTTATAGCCTTATACGTCGAAAAATGAAGAGCATTTTCCTCGCTCCATAAAACTATGTGCACATCTTTTCAAATTAAATAAGTTCGATGTGGACGATTTTCAAGAAAATTATTAATCTTTAATTCGTGTGTACATTTTTTTGTACACATCTTATATTATCTGCACACTGAGAAATGACACTGTGTACAACTTGATAGAGCGGAATTTTTTGACCACACTTGAGGTGCACGTTAAAAAATTAAATGCGCATATTTTATTTGATGTTTCCATCTGTGCACAAACTTAATTGTGTACAATCCTTATGTGCATGACTCATACCCTGTCTTGTGAATGACCGGAAAACGGAGAAAAATACATTCGCGTATGCACTAAGTATCTGTAGATTGTCGGAAAATTTTATGACTTTCATCGGACCCTTGAACTGGAATCAGACGATCGTGGTAGAGCTAAAATTTTTATTTCTTCCCAATTCCCTGTTGCCCAGAGTGTAGATTTTCTTGATAGGTTGAGCCCACGTATACGTCGTAAAAATCAGAGAGATAACCTCGCTGGACATTGAAAGGAAATTTTTAATACATGGCCCGATCCATGTCTATATTTTTATTGCTTTTCTTTCCCGAAAAACTCGTTAGGTTGTTTTTATAATGATAAATCATTAAAACCACTGGAGATATTCATATTAATATTGCTAAAATGAAGATATGGATACAAACCAAGGAATAACCAAGGTTGGTACAATCTTGAATTCCAAGCTTGAGCCAAGCTAGCTTAAGCTTGGTCCGAGCTTGGGCCAAGCTCGGACCAAGCCTAACCTAGCTTGGCTCAAGCCCAAGCTCGCACCAATGGTTAATCCCCACCTGGGCGCCTAATAATTGTGATTTTTGATTTTTTCTGTTGGAGTTTTGGTGCCAGATGGCGTGCTAATGGACGGAGTATTCCGTGAACCTCTGAAAAATACGTCACCATATATATATTTACAATATATATGTGACAAAACATATAATATGTATGTTATTCGAGCAGGTTGGTGATAATAACGGAAATTTCCAGTACACGAGAAATGGAGCACTGGCCACTTTGGTGACGGTCACCAAACACATCACGCGTGTGATATGTCTCATGTGAGGGGGATGGCCCACTGCAAATTTGACACCACCCACGCAACCCCTTCAAAGTGCCGAAAACAAGAACGCGAAAATTCTTGTTCAATCTCCGGAAAAATGGAGTTATTATGTTATTGTAAAAAACATGGTCGGGATGGGACCAAGGCGGAAATTACGTGCACTGTGAGGAAGAGCATGAGGTGAGCGTCATTTTCCATTCGAACACTATATGCTTGCGTGATCCGAGCAGGCAGCATATTCCAGCGATGCGCCAGTTGGAAATTGTGTTTTACCAACCACAATTAACAAATTATTGGGAGCCTTGAACAGCCACCAGGGAACAAGAGTCGAAATGATGATATTTTGGTATTTTATTAATTTTATTATTTTGGATTTTTTTTGGTTATATCTAGTTGTTGTCATCGCTTATCGATGGACAATTGCAACGCAGGACTACGGGGGACAATGAGGATTCGTGGATTTTGGATGTTGTGGCTTCAGCAGTCTTTTTGGAGGGACCATACCATTTAAATGGATGTCCTGTCCGCGCATTGAGTCCTAGTGGCGAGTGAAGACAAGAGATGGCGCCATCGGATGGGCCAGAGATTTTGGAGGAGATTTGGAGGATATTCGCCGACGGACTCTAGAAAATTCCGAGCGAGGGAATTGTTAATTAGTCTCCTGATTATTGGACATAATTAATTAATTCAGGCAATGCGTGGTTTGACATTTCTGAATTATTATTGCAATAATTTGAGTTATGCCGGCTTAGCCGATAATATATCGAAAATACTGTTGGCTGGTGAAACGTTACGTAATTACGTTTCACCAGACTTTGATTAATGGCCAATCAACTAATCGATTGTAGCCTATTGTTAGCCAATCAAATGATTGGTAACATTCTATTGGACGACGCTTGATTTGGTGTCGGTTTATCTAACACTCATCGTGTGGACATCAACTTGGACACGTTGTGCGATAGTATAGTGTATTTTGAGACATCGCGGAAAATTGGTAATTTTGGAAAACTCTTATGGCTGGTGTCGAGGACGAAATTACTTGTTGGAAGAGATCTAACGCCACTGATTTAATTGATTGGATATCGGTAAGCGTTTGGACACTTCCGAAAAATTGATGTACGGTTATTTGATAAATCGTTAAAGATTTTAATTTGTTAAGCTTGGCGTCCTTTCCATTGTTTAGTTTATTGAAACTATTTTCTTAAATATTTTTTTGATTTAACGGAAATTGGACTTATGGCGTCGATAGCGACGCTCGAGTAGTTTTGGCAAAGTGCCCTTCAAAGGTTAAAGAATTTTTCGGGAGTTTATAAACTCGAAATAATTCCAGTTTCTCGTGTTTAGAGTAGCGCTAACAATACCACTTGTTAATTGTGTTAACCTTCGAGAAATTATTAAAGTCCTTATTTCAGATAATCGGTTATTTAATTTTTGACTTAATCATTTCTTCAAAATATTATTTTTCATTTGATTCTGTGACTTAACTTATATTTTGACATTGACTATTTTTTTAAAACAATTTTTAACAAATATTTGGCTTTGTAAATTGACGCAGTTTGGCTAGTTTGGATTGTTAACGAAGCGATTAGGGATTTTTTATTTATATCGAGTTTAGCAACTTTAAAAGATGTGAATGAGAACGTTAACGAATTTATCGAATTATATAATTTCGTTATGACCCGAGGTTAACGTCTTATTCTAAACTTGAGGACGAATAAATAGTCTTAATAATTGAGTTTCGTATTTTTGTTTATTTCGTGAAACCCAATCATTTCAGAGTTGTTTGGACCCAGCCGCCTCCGAGGTTGATACTGAGCTACCGGTTAATACTCCAGTTGTTCTGTTTTGTTTAAATTAGTTTTTGTGCGTTTTGGTTAGAACACGTACGGACGCCTGGCTATAGTTTATTCAGTTCGGTTGCCGGGGGCTTCGAATTTCGTTTTCTTTCCGCGAGAACGCTGTAACGAGATTTTTCTCGTTACGGGTTGAAATCCCCCTGGAAACAGAAAAGAACCCTGTTGTATGGACAGTGGAGGTGAGAGCCATCTAGCGGAGGTCGAAACGGCCTCGAAGGGATGGCATG
>NW_011887978.1:14293-31020 GCF_000806365.1 Fopius arisanus
GATTTGGGGTTTCTCCGGGTGGACCACTCCCACTCTACCTAATCACAACTGCAGCTAGCTGGGCATGTGGCATGTCCAGCGGCCAGAAAAGTCCCTCGGGTAGCCGCACAGGCCCTGCGGGCCGGTTTTGTCAGACCTTCCGAAAAGGTCTGGCTGGCGTCCGACACTTTAGAGACATGGACATTGGTCGTGAGGGACCATTTTCCTGGGCGAAATACCCCGGGAAAATACCCATTACAACGCATATATATAAAATATATGATATATATATTATATATGATTAATATATGATTATTGGAATTTTTTTTTAAATATACGATAACATCCGTTCGCGTAAGAAGGGTGCGCGTAGCGCGCGATATTCGCTAGTTTTGTAAAAACAACTGAACCAAGTAAAAGTTTCGGTTAATTGATTCAGTAAAACACTCATGTTTTGCCAAAATATGGCGTTCCAAGAAATTGAAAAAAAAACTCGGAAAATGCTAATGAAAACGCCAAGAAAAGTGATACGGCTGGATTAAAAGAATTCAATAATAAAAATAAAAAAAACAGTACAGGCAGGACCCTCTTACTTAGTGCGGTTTTTCGCAAGAACTAAAGCTAAAGCCACGGATTATCTTCAGTCTCTTTTAATTATTAATCAAATTTCATTTTAGCATTATCCTGTAAATAAAACCGCGCCAAGTAAGTTGGTCATGCCTCTACTGATTTTTTTATTTCCATTATTAAATCCTTTCAATCGAGTCGTATCACTTTTCTTGGCGTTTTCATTTACATTTACCGAGCTTTTTCAAATTTCTAGGAACGCCATATTTTGGCAAAACACGGGGTTTTTACGGAATCAATTGAGCGAAACTTCATTCATTCATTTTTGTGCAACGACCTCTATTAAGGTGTGACGTGACATTTTCCAATGACCGAAAATGCCCATCACCTTCGTCCTATAGCCTAATTTTTCTTACCCGACGAATCAGCATCTCGAAACTTAAAATTAGCGAAGAGTTCTTAAATTCTAGAAAAAGTCTAAACCTAATTCAGCGTAGGGGTTAAGTTATATTTCGGAAAACACTCGCGAACAGCTCAATGGAGGGAAACGCCGTTTGATCCGTTGATCGAACAAGATTCATTTACACTCGCGAACCGAAAAGAAAACGAGCCTCCAGTAACCGGTGTCACTGAGAGAAACTAATGAGGAACTTCCCTCACCTTTTCACTCTGCTCTGCTCTGCTCTGCTGGCATCATTGCATACTAATATCTCCCCATTCAAATTCGAATGGGGGAACCAAATTTTAATTAGACCCAAAAAAAGACCTTAATAATCGCGGCTAGTCTAACCCGGTTGGATCTCCGGGGATCCGTGGACACCAACTTGAATCTCCAACTCAACAATCACGCGACAAACACGAACGAATACAGTGGGGTGTTGGTCGTAAACACGCCCGCAGACCTTCCATCTCTAAACCGTACCCGAAAATACCTCACGGATACCTCCCTCAAGGGTGCTGGCACTCCCCATTTTGCAAACAGGACCCCATTAACCCACTCTGGATAATAATTTTCAATTACCCCTCTTCGCGGTGCGATTAAAGGACCAAGACATTTCTTCATTAATTAACCCCCACCCTCAATCAATTCGTTGCTCTGAACATACGTCTAATTCTTCCCAAACCCATATAAACTTTAAACCCCTAAAATTTTCTGCCTTAGGTGTAACCACGGGGCGATCCGGGAAAACCCGCGAAAATTTGATTAATTATTTGACTGTATTTTCCCTTCCGAGAATTCGTGGAGCCGCGGGTTGGGCGCGACTTTCTGTCTCGCTAATAAAAAAAAAAATTGATCTACCTGACAAAGGATATCAGTTATACTTCGTGTCTCGCCCTTCGAGATTACGAAGGTAAATACTTCAGATTCCTGTGACATGAACCAGGGTTAGCACCAGCAATTACAGCTCTGATTGCAATGAAGTCAGATAAAGCTAATAAAGTATTGGGAGATGTTTGGAATGCAGCGCGGGTGATGGCAGAAATTCACCGCTCTCAAACAAGTGCTCGTCGGGCATGCATTCTCCCGAGCTTATCAAAGTCATTTGCAGATGCTTTGAATAAAAGAGAAGCTGATAAATCTCTTTTTGGAGAAAATTCAAGTGAGAAGATCGCCCAATTGAAAACCTGCGACAAGTTGGGGCAAGAAATTAAGATGCAAATCGTCAAAAAACCTCAAACAAGTCCGTTAAACTGGGGGAGCTCGTCTGCATCTCACAAGCTGACGTCTCAGGCGAGCGACAAGATCAAGCCTCCAGCGAAGACGTCGGCTGCAAAGAAACCAATGAAGCCACCCAACTATCCCAGGTCCACTCACCACCACCCCAGAGACGATCGCCAATACCGCCGACGTTAAATCCAGACATCTTCGACTCAACTCTACAGGTAATACAATTGGCTGGACGGCTGAGTTTATTCCGGAAAATTGGGAGAAAATTACATCGAACTCTTTCGTTCTCCAATGTATTAAAGAATACAAAATTCCAGTAATGACTACTCCATATCAGGAGACTATCTCTACGCAAAAATGGTCAAGACAAGAAATTATAGAGCTAAACAGGGAAATTCAGAGACTTCAGGAGCTAGGAGCTATTCAAACATGTTCACCATGCACAGATCAATTCATCTCCGGATATTTTTTAATTACTAAATCAAATGGAAAAAGTAGATTTATTCTAAATCTGAAAAAGCTGAACGAATTCATTAAGACGGATCACTTCAAATTAGAGGATTTACGATCAGTCTGCAGATTATTGAGTCAGGGTTCATTCATGGGAACTATCGATCTGAAAGATGCATATTTTCTCGTACCAGGTAACTCGAGCAGTCGCAAATACCTACCGTTCATCTTTCATAACCAATTCTATGAAGTCACCTGTTTATTGTTTGGTCTATCAAGCAGTCCACTGGTATTTACAAAAGTAATGAAACCAGTAGTGGGATTCTTACGTTCTCAAGGTTTTCTGTCCAATATTTATTTGGATGACTTGCTGTGCTCAGGAGATTTCCATCAGTCTTGTTTATACAACCTAGAAACTTCCTGTCACTTTTTCGAGTCTTTGAGGTGCATAATTAATCGGGAAAAATCCAAATTAAACCCTAGTACATCATCCAAGTATCTAGGCTTCATCATAAATTCTGAAAAAATGTCCATCAGTCTCCCAGATGAGAAAAAAGCAAATGTACGATCCTTACTGAGAAAGTTTGAAAAAAGAAGTAGCTGTAAAATCATCGAATTTGCTCAATTAATTGGTATCCTCATCTCATGCTGCCCAGGGATGGAATATGGCCTCTTACACTGCAAAAAGCTAGATAGTGTTAAAGTCCTAGCTCTCCAAACAGCAAATATGAATTTTGATTGTAATATGTTCATTCCAAATTCTATCAGGCCAGATTTACAATGGTGGACGGATTCTATCAACAATTCAGAAAAAATTATTAGACAATTCAACTTTGAGGAAGACATTTTTTCAGACGCCAGTCTTACTGGCTGGGGAGCTTTTTGAAATGGTGAGGGTACCCATGGTGGTTGGAGACAAGAGGAATGCTCCTAGGATATTAACCACCTTGAATTACGAGCGACTCTGCTGGCCCTCAAATCATTTGCAGATCGTCTCTCAGATTGTGAAATCCTCCTAAGGATTGACAATACGACCGCTATATCGTATATAAACCGACAGGGGGTTGTCAAAATTGACTCACTTCATGAGTTGGCTGAAGAGCTCTGGAACTGGTGCGAGAATCGTAGAATATGGGTATTTGCTGAGTATATTGCATCCAAGGATAATAAAGAGGCAGATTATTTATCCAGGTTTAAGAATTCAGATACAGAGTGGGAATTAGCACAGTATGCATTTCAAGAAAATGTACAAAAATTCGGTGAACCCAATATTGACCTATTCGCATCAAGAATGAACAAAAAATGTAGACTATTCTGTGCCTGGGGCAGAGATCCAGAAGCTCTAGCATCAAATGCTTTCACTATTTAGTGGTCATCTTAGAATTTCTATGCATTTCCATTTGCTATCATTTCAAAGGTACTGCAGAAAATGGTGAATGATAAGGCTTCTGTTATTCTCGTTGTCCCTTTGTGGAAGAGTCAACCGTGGTTCCCAATTTTTCAAAAATTGTCCAAGGGTGAATGGATCATCTTTGAATCTAATCCATGTTTATTGGTAAGCTCCTCCAGGAAATATCAACGTCACCCGCTTGCAGGGAAACTTACTCTGGTGGCCGCGAATGTATCAGCGAGGCTTTCCGGAGGAGAAACTCCCCAGAGGAGGCAATAGAAGTGCTGATCACTTCATTAGAAACATCTACGCTAAAGCAGTACGATTCCAGCTTAAAACTCTGGTGGGCATATAATCTAGATCAAGAACAAAATCCTTTCGATGTCAATCAAATTAAATGTCGGGATTTTTGGTCGACACGATTTAAAAATGGAGCTACACATGGGACCTTAAATTCAGCAGGGGCAGCGTTGTCGTTGATTTCAGCTCACGATATATCACACGACTCATTAATCAGTAGATTCATTAAAAGTGCCGCGAAGCAGAGACCAAGTGCACCAAAATATGACTCCACATGGGACGTTGACCCTGTTCTAGAAGGCGTTGCAAACTGGTACCCTCTAGAATCTCTGCAACTCAAAGAGCTATCTCTTAAACTGGTTCTATTGCTCGCTCTTGCCACGTCTCACAGATTACAGATTCTAGCAGCAATTAAAATCGTGAGGATTTTGGAAAAAAGTGAAAATATTGAAATCAAAATACAAACCCGTCTGAAGACCACTAGAAAGGGTTCAATACAACCGACCTTAAGACTACCTTTCTTCCAGGGTGGCCAGATCTGGCTAGAAGTAGCCAAACTGGCGGTTTTTAGCTCTTTCTGGCGAGATGAATATTAGACCAATACTCCAACCCGCCAACTGGCGATTTCAGAGATTTCGCGAGAATTTTTTTTCCATCTATCTTGCTAAATTCAATTTAAAAATTTCCGCGTCTCTTCTCGCCTAGTGAAATTGGCCTGCAATGTTGGCCGCCTTGACTATGCAGTGAGACGACACTGTTATCACTACGTGAACTGTGTCAGATCGGTCGGATTTCATGAATAATGCGCGCGCGAATCCAGAATCACGTGAACTGTTGTTGACAGTTTTGACTTTCGGCCGGCGACGAATCCAAACAAGTCAGATCGAGTTGTTACAGGCAGAACAAAGGAATCCTCCAACAAATGCATACTGCTTAAGATGGGGGTGATCAAAAACTCATCTAAGAGAGTGAATGAATCCAGTAAACTGAGTGATAAACAAAAAAAGAATTCTGTGAAAAGCAAAGATGACAAGCTCCCTAAAGTAATCTCAGATCCAGTATTCTCGAAAAAAGTAAAAGATAGTAACGATAATAACGTACCAAGACCCTACAACAAGAGTTGGGAGGGTAAGATAGAATTTGCAGGTAATAGAGTATAAATCTTCTGTCTTTTGAAGTCCCTACATTAGTGGTATTTATGAATTCTAGGATGGTTATCAATGGCACCAGAAAGTGTTTTTATCAAAGGTACGAGAGAAGCTTATTGCAAATGGCGCCAAAAGGGTTTACGTGCCCATAAATCAGATCTCAACGTGCACACACGTACAAATCGTCACCAGCAACGAGCAAATGAGCTAAATTCAAAACAAAAGAATGTAGAACAATGTGGTAAGATATTTAATCTACTTGCATTCCTTGATTGAGAAATTATTCACAGATCACTTTGACAGTTAGAAAATTTATTTCCAAAGAACCCCCTTCTGCATTACTCTCTGTAACTGAATATTTCATTAAAATGGTTAACTGTTTGAAATATATGCGTAATGAATTTTCTATTCACCACTGCACTTTTCATCATGGATGGATTTTAATTATTGTAGTTTTCTTCAATGTATAACTTTATCATGTTTTCAGGCATTGGTAAAAAGAACGATTTTTTGAAGAAGGCAGACATCAGTCTCGTGTTGTATGCGGCATGCCACAGCTCGATCAGATCGATTGATCATCTGTCCGAGACAGTACAAAAAATTAGTATTGGCTCTCCGCTAGAGAAATTACAGCTCCATCGAACCAAAGCATCAAAATTAATTTTAAACGTGATAGCACCTACATTCATGAACGAGCTGATTGCTGATGTTGGCGAGGAGTGCTTCTCCATTATTGTGGATGAATCCACAGATGTTTCTTCTTGCAAGTACATGGCATATGGTATCAACTATTTCAGCAATCGAGTACAGAGGATCGTCACAAATTTCTTCGGATACTCGAGAGTACTGTCTGCGAAAGCAGACCAACTTCATTCAGACTCTCTGCAGGTCATGACTGACTGTAGCTTGAATATCAAAAAGATGGTGGGAATCGGTACTGATGGGGCGTCAAACATGTGTGGCAAACATAATAGTTTATTTTCTCGTTTAAAAGAAGATAATCCCATCCTCCAACTCATCAAGTGTATGTGTCACTCAGTCAGTAACAGTGCTTCAGCTGCTGCTGATGAATTACCATCTGAAGTTGAGAATTTAGTCAGGCAGAGTAAGAATTACTTCTCTCACAGCTCACTTCGAATGGAAAAATGGGAAGAGCTATACAAGACGATGAAAGAGGGTACAGTACCACTACGATTAGTAGCTCTATCCACAACTCGTTGGCTGGCTTTTTACAGCGCTGTTTCGGTCATTTTGAAACAATGGAATGAGTTGAAAGAGTTCTTCTCTGCGGCAGCGACGTCATTTGATAGAAAAAATACAGATGTTCGAATATTGGCAGCGGCCTACAGCAAAGGAGATATTCTGCTGTATTTATTGCTCGTAGATAGTGTCCTCAGAGATGTGACAGCTCTGAATGTTTCTTTTCAAAAAGCAAATGCAGATATCACTGCTCTCCACGATGATCTACGTACTACGATTCTCTCTCTGGCTCGACGAATTTTCAGACCCACGTACCTCAAAGCAATAGTCACTGACTCTAATCGTTCTATTATTACCCTCCATCAAGCTGATTTGGAGGCTGTTGCAAGGGCCTTGAATAAATCAAATGATTCAATCGGTAATTCCTTGCTGTCGCTCGAGGATGTTGATTATGGTCTGAAATTTTCTGATTGTGCTGACAAATACATCGTGAATAAGACAATCACATCGCAGGGTTTGACGACAGTGAAGCAGCGTGGACGAGCATACATTTTGAGGCTAGTCAGTGAGCTGATGAAACGATTGCCACACAATATTGGAGTTATTGAAAAAATCAATAGTTTTACACCTGCAGTGTGTCTAGCACAAACAGGATCTGCCTCTGTCAAAAATCTGCCCTGGGAAATTGCCGGTTATTTTTTTTACCCTAATTTCTATTTCAATTAGATTCTTCCTTGATATTTAGATATTGTTCATTTAATATTTCAGATGAGACCATCAACCGAGATGAAGTGGAATCTCAATTGAGAAACCTCGCGACCCTCAGACTGACCGATATTTCGCCACATTTCACGGAGAAAGTAAGCCTAGAGGAGTTCTGGATTGTGGTACGACGTCTAGAAAATAAGAATGGACAGAGAAGATTCAAAGAGTTGGCAAATTTTGCCATGAGACCCCTCACTTTGCCAACAAGTAATGCCGATATCGAGCGCATATTTAGCGTTATGACTATAGTGAAAAATAAATTCACGAATCGTATGTTGATGCCTATGTTCGTTGCAATAATTCGGATTCGTGTCCACCTAAAAGTTTATTATCAGTGTTGTCAAAACTATAAGCCTATGGATCAGATGCTGGCGTTATTTACCAGTAAAATGTATGAGAAGAGTGAAATTCACAGAGATAAGCAAGATGAGGACCATACTCTCTCACTTCCAGTACTAGATCTGGAGGAAGCCAATCAAATGTTTGACTTTGCTGGCTTTCGAAGAACACTGTGTCTAGCCACCACTGATCAACTAGTTATATAATGATAACTCTCGTTACAAGATTGAAATTATTTACCTAGAAAATAAGAATTCATGTTCCAAAATTTTTTACATGATTGAAACTATTTATCTAGAATATAAGAGTTCATGCTTAAAAATTGCTTTATAATATATCAACAAAACTGAGAAAAATTAACCTATCCACTTCCTTCCTATTCAAATTATCCCTCCCTAAAATGGCGATTTTTTTGGCGCTTTCGGATGCTGCCAGTGGCGCGTTCTGGCGGTTTCCGCCTATGGCGCTGGCGAAAAAAAGTTCTAGCATCTGGTCACCCTGCTTTCTTCAAAGATCGCCCAGAGTTGTGCGTAGCACGAACACTCAAATGTTATTTGGACAAAACAAAATTGCTAAGGGGACAACAGAAGGGCCTTCTTATTACTTATGTTAAAACTCATTACAAGGTAAAAGAAGACACCATTGGACGCTGGTTAAAAGCCGCTCTTCATAGATTTGGTGTAGACGAAAAATTCACAGCAGATAGCACCCGACATGCTGCGACATCAAAGGCGGCAGCACAGGGTGTCAGCATTAACGAAATCTACAAAGTAGCAGGCTTGTCGAAAAAGTCAAAGGTGTGTGCGGATTTTTACTATCGTCCTGTATTAATTGATCAAAATAATTTTACTAAAACGGTGTTAAATCCAAAGACACGATAATATTAAAAAAAAAAAAAATGTTGCGTATAGGCTCTAAAAATCTACCTCCGTAATCTCGAAAGGCGAGACACGAAGTATAATTGGACGATCAATCGAGCCCGCCGAAGGCCAATTTTAAAGAAATTGAGTGATTGCTCACGTAAGTTTAATATTATTGGTTCTTGTGTTGTTTTTTTTTTAAATATACACTCGAAAAAGTCACTGGAAATTTAAACAACCTTTCATTAATTTCACATTCCTAAAGCCTATTTTCCAGTATTATTTCTATCCGCGCCCTTGGTTGAAGTATACCAGGCTGAAACTGAACACATTAACCAAAAAAAGAACTCGGTCTTGGCCGAATTCTCGGGATATACACGATAACAACAATCCACTGCCAACCAAAGCCAGTAAAATTTTGGCTATGTACGCTGAGTAAGGACAGCTTATAGAACAGAGAGTGGAATAATGGAAATATTAATAACTCGGAAAACAATGATAAACGTATAAGGAACATTTGCTCTCGCTAGTGCATTGAATAAGATTGAGTAATAAGTCTAGGAGTAAATTGATGTTGACTGCTACTAACAGTTTGAATGTGTCTGTACGCGTGATGTGAGTGATAATCGAATTCCCCCTTTGTGTTGCTTTCGGCCTTCCTTCCAATTCTTTAATCCGATTGCTTCCGTTAATACTTTTAGACGTCATCGATATCGATGGCTTTGTCAAAAAGTCGGCATAGTTTACTTCTGTTGGACAGTATTGCATGGTGAAAATGTTTACTATTTCTAAAACACTCGTATAAAAAGATCATATATCGATGTGCTTATTGCAATTGCTCGGTGTAGCGTTATGCACAGTTTTTATGCAACTTTTGGTTGTCTCTTAATATAGCAACTGTGACTCATTGAATTATTGCAAGAGCTTTTTAATCCATACTGTTCCCTTGTATGCTTTGGACAGAGCTAACTCAACTTCTGATGATTCTAAGGACATACGTGGTTGTTCTTTACTAAACTAGATAATGGCTCCGCCGTTGACGATGAAAATCGCTACTCTGTTCGATTTTCTTATTTTTCTTTCTTTTGTCTCGTTCATATCTGCCTAGCCAATCAAAGATGAGCTTTTATTGCTGAGTTTCAGCTTATATTTTATTGTTGTTTTAAGGTACTGGCAAACTTTCGTAATTTCATTCCAAGATGAAGACGTGCCTTAAGATGGAGACTGGCATGGCAATTTATGATCTTGAATTTACCGCAATGAACAGTATAGCTTCAATCAACTCTTGATAGTAATGATTTTTATGATCTGACGATTGTCTAGCATACCCTGGGTCCATTGGATAATAGTATATTGCTCACCTAGGGAGGAAAAGTAGACAAGTCCATCCCACGAGCCGAAGGCGAGGGTGGTATCCACGTGGGAAATGCTTGTCTGATTATCCTCCCGAGGGTTGCATACGATTTTTCTGTCGATATGCGGCGAAAGCGACGTTTCTAACCGAACTAAGTGAGGTTAGAATGCTCACTTTCGGCGCATGTAGACAGAAAAAAAAATTCTTCAACTCTTTTATTTAATTGACAGGCGACAAGAAAATCATGGCCATGTAGGTCATATATATTTGAGATTTCACGGTTGAGGAAACATATAGACAACTGTCTGCTGCACGAGAAGTAAATCCATGAGCTTGTAGTAGCTGGGTGAGCCAGTGGTACCAAACTTTTATCGCTTGCTTCAGGTCATAAATGCTTTTGACTTGCCTACAGGTAAATTGGTGTTTCCCCTCGACTACGTATCTGGGGGGCTGTGGCATGTAAATGGTTTATTGGTGATTTCCGTTGAGAAATACAGTTTTTGTATTGAAATGTTTAACAATGCATCCACGTCCACCGACGATTGAATGTATTCAGACAGTCGGATGTGTGACAACCGGTAGGGAAATTTCGTCGTAGTTTACATTGTACTTCTGCGTGAAACTCTAGGTTACCAAGCCAGCTTTATATCTAGTTCCTGCACCATTTACATGCTTTTTTATTTTAACGACCCAGCGGCAGCCCATTTTCGTTTTGCCATAGCTAAGAGCATCCCTCAGGGTTTTTGGCTCCTTTTTGTTGTCTTCATTTATGGCCAATGGGTCGTCTAACGAGGCGAATGCTTCTGGCGAGGATTGGCTGTTGGTTGTTATAGTTGTGCTTGCATTTTCGAATGAGACTGCAGACTCTATCAGAGTTATTTTCTCTTGACTCATTGGGTCTCGATTTTTTGCCCGTTACAGCTGTCCCTGCGAAAATGCTTGGATCTTTCCGCTAAAGATATATTGTCGAGTCATAATTTGGCGTTTTTCTGGCCTTTATGATGAAGTTCTATTCTTTTCTAGTTAGTATTTACGTCGACTGGTAACCATATGTTGTCTGGGGTTGACGGAGTCGGAGCTGTAGTGGGTCTGATTTTCGTGCTTGAAAAACTTTCGATGAATTTGACATGTCGGTTCTCCGTAATTTTTTCACTAATTTGTTCAAGTAGCTAATAGGCTTTGGACATCTTTGCATACCCCACCAACACACCTTCGGTGTTTAACTTCGACCTTTGTTGATGTGACAGGTGAACGAAAGCTCCGCAGCCAAACATTTTATATGGGCCATGTCAGGTTTTGAGCCGTATAAGAGCGCAAATGGATTGCTGGTTTTGCTCGTATGGGTATCCTATTGCGAATGTAAGCTCCTGTTGTGACAGTTTCATTTCCATAATAATTAGGTAGACTCGGATCGATGAATATTGTATGTGATGAATCCCCCATGTTGCTGTGTACTGTATGGAGTTGTTAGTTGATGATTGATCCTTCATGATTAAAGGAGCTTTCAAGGCTTCATGAAGTGAAATTACTTTCTTTGTCTGATTGACTTGAGTGTACGATTAAATTGTATCCTGATTGAAAGCATGGGATTTTTTATTGTTTCCGTAGCATTGGATTTCTTGTGGATTAGAAATGCGTACGTGAATCGGCTGTAAGCGTCGATTAGTGTCAGCACATATCGTTTTTCGTTAGGTGTTGATGTTTTTGTTGGACCACACTAGTCATTAGTCATCAGTCATAGTATATTAGTTCGAAGTGCTTTGTTGTAAGTGTCACGGTTCTTTTTGGGAGGAGGTTACGAGTCAACTTCCCCTGAATGCAACATTCACAGTATGCGACGATGGGACATGGATTCATTTTTAGTCCCGTGATGAGGACGACCTGTGCTGATGATTCAATGGTCTCCGGCTGTATGCAATTGTCTGCATGTTCAGTACTCACGCTGCAGGGTGATTGTATTGTTCTCAGCATTGTTCTTTTGACCTGGTTCGCCAATCTTATACATTCTGTGTTTTAAGTCTACTACTACGCATTAAAAATTGCATTTGTAGACAATCATTTGTCCATTCATAGTTAGTTTGTGAAAGCCTTGTTGATCATGTGTTGGGATAGTTATTAATCTACTTTTAAATGACGCTACATGCAACGTATCAATCAATTTGATTGTTTTCGTGTTGCCATTAAAAATACAGCATTGTATTTTTTTATGACGTTATACGATTATGCTAGCTACGTTTTTGCATTGATCTGTTACACTAACACCTTGGCTCCATTCACCATGTAAGGACTTGAGGAAATTACTGTTTAGTGCGATATGTTTTATTACTGCTGAGTGGAAAAACCAATCAAAAATAAGCATCCTTTGGTTCGTTGTTATAAATGCGTATTCTACCTCGCTCTTGCAGCCTTGGTCTCTCAAATCGTTAGTGTCCTGTACTGTGAGAGCGTTCGCAGTTTTATTATACTTATTCGAAAAATATTCTTATAATTCCTACGGTGGGCTTTTCACTGGCCTGGTTTGTGACCATAATCACGCACGTAACTTTGCTCACCTTGTATTTGAACACTAAGGGTTGTATCTGATGTCTTGCTAACATTTGCCTGGCTTTGGCGCCTGCGATTCTCGTTCAGCATAGCATTTTTAACCAACAAGGGGTTTAGATCTCTTTTTGATCTGTCATGTAGTGCTTATATTGAGCGGTTTCAAGAGGATGGCGAACTGCATAGTAAGAATACTGTTAAGTTTTGGCTCCATAAGCCATTCTCCTTGACGACCGTATGACGTGGCTCGCTGCGCGACCACAATGCGCCGTTGCGCTTCTATAGATATATATTGTTCGAGAGACGCTAAGCGTACACACGTGTTACGACTTCCGTACCGTTGATTACAAATAAATACTCTTACATTCAAATAATATAAAAACTCCGTCTCACTGATTTACTTAATCCCAAAACCCTTCAAATACATATTTGAACATTTTTCTGGTATTTCCATTCCCACATTTGCTAGCTGATCCACCATGTCTTGCATGGTACAAATGTGGGCCTCCAAATTATCTGTCCTAATCGATTTCCAAGCTACTCAGCTGTTTAAAGAAGTAAATCGTCTTCGTAAGGCCGCCATGTTCGTGGGATTGCTGGACTATGTCTTTTGCGGATGTACACTTATGATTAGGCATTTACATTGAAATCATTGATCAAAATATCAATGGTTGCTCTTGTTTTGCAATCCTTTTTATCCCATTCTAGTCGAGCATTGGCTTCAGTTGGCCGATTCTTCGATGTCACTTCATACAGATCACCCTTCATTAACAGCATCGGTAGTCGGAATTTCCAGGCTTGGTAATTGTTTTGATTTAGCTTACTGGTTCCACAAAAGCCACATGCTTCAGACATCTTGATTGCCAAGGTCACGAAATCGCTTATATTGTTTTGGATGTGTTAACAAAAACTACGACTGTAATTTAATTGCTACTCTAGTTAATTGTCACTTTGAGTAGACATACAGAGTGACTTTCAGAGTGTTGAACACTGAGGCAACGAAGTCGTTAAGCTCCAATTTGACTCGGTTTGCAAGCTCGGATCAAGGTGGGTCCTAGTTTGATCCAGGCTTGGACTAACTCAGTTGTCTAATTGATATCCAAACTTGCTGCTCCGATAACCTTCCCACCTCAATATAAAGGGGTTGGCAAAGTAATCCGCGGAAGTTTAGGCGGCGAAGTAGCGGCTTCTGCACATAAGGAGCTGGCAGTAGTTATGCGGCCGCGGATGGTGATCGTCAGGGGTTGCAATGATACTTGCAAAACAGCTTCAGCCGTGGAGGCGGGCAACAGAGCCAGGCCGAAATAGAGAGAGGACACCGCCAAAGGAGCTAGTCTGATACTCGGACGGCTCTAAGTCTGGCGCCCAAGCACGTACATGGATCTGCATTTAACCTTCAATTGCAAGGTCCCTGCGGCTGGATCCGCACGCCACCGTACTCCAGACTATTACATAAAAATTATCGCGGTCAAATATCGGGCGGCCCGAATTATTAATCATGTGAGAGAGTGATATCTCCGAGGGTAGCAGTGCAGGAATTATTTCTGAAACATTGGGGAAGTGCTGAGAAATTACTCTTGTTATTACCGAACAGAAAATTATATTTGAGCATCACAAAATTTAAGAGCGCATGCGTTTGCAATAGATTGTATCTGTCGCTCACGCCCGATTCATTGGGATTGGTAAATGATGACATTGTCACACACCCCCCCCCCCCCCCCTCCATTCATATGATATCGCCGCGTTACGTAGTTGTTGCCTACGTTCACCTGTGCCACTAAAATGACTTCCCGTTTGGTGCATTCGCAAATCGATTGTGGCATTTCGAGAATTTGTCCACATTTCTCGACTCCCAGAAATACCCTCATAAGTCGAGTACGTATATCGAACTATGAGACAATAATATCGTGTATGTATGGAAACTTACCAACAGCGCCATAAAGGTTTTGAAAGATTTCACTTTCGTGGTCCAGTTTCATATTATGTTTCTTTCTAAATGCTGGATTCAGGTAAATTTTTGTATAAAACAATTGGTCATCATCAGTGTCGGTGACAGGGAAGCTCATTAACACTGAATAAATATTGGAAGCATAACCGATGAAACCGCCGGAATTCAAATAAGGTTCACCTCTAGTAATCGCAGGATATTGGGATGCCAATGATTTATTTGGCCAACAAAACCCTTCTGCAGAAAATAGTATTCGAGCGCCGAATAACTTGAATCGACTGATTATGGCTTCCAAAGGTGCCAAGAAGATGACATCATAACTAAAATTAAAAAATTATCAGTAATTCAACGGGAATTATCCATTTTAGACGCCGTATGAGAAAAATCAACGTTTCGATATTATGCAGAAAATCATCAAAGGAAATGTCCATACTTTTCTATCATCATACCCAGCGAAGTAGTCCCAGATGATTCGAGGACCCAGGGGGGGACCAAGAGGTACCAGTACAGTTATACTTACTTCAGAGCAAATTTTGATTTGTTATCACATATTTGTCAATAGATTTTCGCAAATTCCGGACATTAACCTCAAATTTTGGCGATTTTGGATTAGTTACGTGTGCTATGTTTACCGTCGTTGTGCAACCCATTCCCCCAAATATCACTCCGCCCCCACCGCCGAAGGACTTACGGCCATTGCTGTAATGAATGGCAAACCGCCCTGCCGACACGTCCGAGGAACCCCAGAAAGATCCCCTGAACTCCCCGCAAAAACACGCAAGTACTCCAAAGTGGGCTCTCTGACCACCTGATGACTTCAGAAATAACTCGAATCCAGAATGAGGAAGTGAGAATGATTCATGGATCACTTGTGCTACAGCTGCCCCGTCAGTCCCTGCCCCCTTAAAGTATTAAGAGTTTCATAGAGTTATTGGAAAGAGTTTGAGTATTAGTGGGCAAAACTTTTAGGAAGACTAATGTTGAAGAGAGTGTGAGAGACTTTTTGGAGGATTAGTGTTGAGGACGTGTAAAAGATAATTGTTGTATGGCGAGTTAGGGACATAATTGTTGGACGACTGGAGTGATAAGTGTGGATTATTTGAAGAAAACTCGCGCCCAGACGAGGTGACGGAAGGAAGTGGAGAGCAAAGAGAAATTCAGAGGAAATCGGAATAAAAACGCACCGGAAAATGAAAGGATTGGTGAATCGCCATGACCTGTCAGGGTCCCATTTTTATTCCCTGCCCTAACGAGTTTGTTTTGTCCGTATTAATTTCCCCTCGACGGTGAGCCTCAGACTATTTTTTTTTTATCAAAACCGAACCCCCTAAAGAAAATTGTTTCGTACTCCCCGTCCCCCAACTAGTAATTAAATTTGGTAAATGTATGCATGGTTCAGGTCCATCAAAAGCAATAATTATCGTAAGGATAATTCATCATCATTATGATGAATAACCTATTCGTATGCTTTCAATGGACTGAAAATGAAAGGAAAGACGTAGAAATGACAAGGAGATAAATACATCGAACAACGGCTTCAAGTAATCCCTTCCTGTACAGAAGGGTAGCGGCGGAAAAATAACTCGCCGTGTCCAATCAGTTACCATAGGTAGCCGGATAAGGTCAAATTCAGTTTTGTGATTATACTCGGGACCGATTGGAAATTCAATCTTTCAATATTGTCCATTGTTTTTAAGTGTATCAACATATGTTGTCTTTAGGGCCCATACACCGCCACGGCCTCGTCTTGACCCTGGACAAATCCTTAATCAGGAGATGGAAACCCATACAATCCGATGTATAATAATTAGACTGGCGTGGTGGACTTGATCTAGAACTTTACCATATGTTTTTCTCTAATGACCCCCTAACTTCTTCCATTTTAATTTATTTACAATCTCCCAGTTTCTCTGATTGCGTTGCCGCAAAATAGGCTAGCATTACCCTTCTCCCTCGAGTTCATAAATAAAAGCCAAGAGAGTACCGTCACTGTCCCAATTTATGCACGAGTCCCGATTCGTAGACGCAGTGCGCTATCGCGAGACAATTTGTAATAAATTAAACTCGCGGCATCATAAACGTGCAATATTTTCTGCGAATCAACAAGCGGAATTATTTTGTTATCAGTTGCAAGCTTCCTCCAAATCAAACGACCCGCTGAAAAGTTGGAAAAATCATTTTTCTTGAGAGCTGTCTCAGATTTCCTGTCTAATCAAT